>NW_027635880.1:0-44689 GCF_903797595.1 Erithacus rubecula
AATTCCACCTCCCTGGAACCAGAAAGAACTCAGGACAGGACAGGTGTCCAGCCTGGGTTATCTCAGCAAGTCCTGAGATAGGGAAGATGCCCTGAGTTATGGCCCAGCTGATGGACAGAACAGATGAGCTCTGCTGGGCCATAGGGGAAGTCCTGCTGCAGGAACCTCATGGAACCAAGGGTGTGGTGTGGCATTGTGATGCCTCATGGAACCAAGGAGACCATGGTGACACCAATGAACCTCATGGAACCAAGGGTGCATTGTGACAATTTGGAACTACAGAGACTGTTGCTGAGTACAGAACCTCATGAACCAAAAGTCCATTGTGACAGATCAAGGCCTCATGGAACCACAAAGAGCATTGTGACTCCATAGGGCCCCATGGACCCAAATCTCCACTGTGACAGTCCAGAACCTCATGGAATCAAGGGGCCTTTGTGACACTGCAAGGCCTCAGGGAACCAAGGAGTGCAAAGGTCTGAAACATTCCTTACAGGGTTCTGCCTTGGGGAAGGGGAGCCTCCTTGGTGGCACCTTGGGCTGGCACATACTTGAAGAGTGTGTCTGTTTTCAGTGGTAAAAGTTTGGAGTTTTATATTGCTTAAAAAAAAAAAAAAAAAAAAGAAACTCCCACTTTACCTGGGTGCCACCAGTTCTCAGAGACTCAGTGCAGAAAGGAAAAAGTAAATAACTTTAAAAGACTGAAGCACCTAGAGGCATTGAGCCATTGGCCATTGAGCCCCACTGAGTGCTGTTACTGAGAAAGGCTCTCAAGGGACTAATTAAAGCAGATAACTGGAGGCCATGATTGCACAAAGCTCTCAGAGACTCCAAGGCAAAAGCAAAACCCAAAGTCCTTTGAAAAACCTGCAGTCCCTGGGAGCATGAAGGAGCCTCCAGGGCCATTCCTGACCAAGGCTCCCCAGGGACTGGTCCCAGCAGATCCCTGAGGCCACTGGGATGTGGGGGGATGCTGAGGGCAGGACAAGGGGTGACAGTGCCCAGCCTTGCTGGGGCTGTGCCAGGAGGCCCCAGTGGCTCAGGACAAGGTGTCTCCTCCCAGCCCTTGGTGGCACAGACCCTGCTGTGCCCCAGGGCACCAAGACTTGGCTTCTCTTTGTCCCCACCTGTCATCTCTGCCTCCAGTTCTCTGCTCTGATTGTGGCTTGGGGACACTTTCTCACCTGTGTTCCTCGATGGGAACCATTAAAACTTCCAAGAAACTTTGGAGTTTGATTCTCACTTGGAGTTCTTGAGAGGTTTCCTAAAAAACCATGGTTGTGCCTTGATTTCCCTCTGGTCTGGTGAAATTCATTAGGAATGTTTCTTATAATAATTATGGAAAAATATTTCGAAGTGCATCTTAAAAATATCCATTTCTATTTTAAAGGGTGTATTTTATTGCTGTTCTCTTGAAAGCAAAGGTGATTGCAGCATTCTGTGATTGATATTGATCCAGGGTCTCTCCTCAGGAGGTCTGGCCTGCTCAGAGAAGCTGTGCCTTGAGGTCTGACCCAGTGTGGACAATCTTGCTCCACATTCCCCAATCCCATCCTGTCTGTTCTCACTCACCTGGGACCTGCTTTGCTTGGACAGTTGTCTGCTCTCAGGGAAAGAGGAGTTTTTCCTTTTTGTTATTTTTGATGCAATCTAAAACTCCTAATTTTCCCTATGGAAAACACACACACTCCTCAGGTGTGTGCCAGCCCAAGGTGCCACCAAGGAGGTTCAGAGCCGGGGATCAGTGCTTTGGGGCTGCTGCCTGGAGCCGGCGCCATCTTTCCTTTGTGCCTCAAACTCCCATCATGCCCCGCGGCCCCATAGAGCCCCATTGGAGCCGGGACTACAATACCCATCACACTCCGCGCTCCACAGAATGCCAGTATTTCCCTCCCCCATATGTCCAATAGATTTCCTCCAGAACCTCCAGGATCCCCAGGTGTCCCCTCAGCGCCCATTTGGGAACTTCCCAAAAACATCCCCGAATTCCCTGAATGCTCCCAAACCCACAGATGCCCATTACAGGCACTTCTGGGAATTCATCTCCTGCCATTCCCCCTGAGCTCAGAGCACCTCATAACCCAGTCAGTTGCCTAAAATTCCTGCCATGCCCTGTGCCCTGAAGAGCCCAGTTAGAGCTCCACAAGCTCCCCCCAAGCTCTCCCGAACCGTACACGTTCCCCTCTGAGGGCCTCAAGTCTCCGTGCAGAATCAAAAGTGTCCCCCCAGGGCCCTCCCGGACCCCAAACTCTCCGCAAGAGGCACTTTTGGGACTACAGCTCCCATCATGCTCCACGGTTCCAGTAAAACGCCATTCCAGCTGAGACTTCATCCCCCATCATGCTCCGCGCCTCACAGAGAGACACTGCAGTTGCGCCTAGAACTCCCATGATGCTCCGCACCCCATTAAACCATATTATACCCACGCCTACAACTCCCATCATACCCTGTGCCCTAGAGAGCCCCGTCAGCGCCCCCAAGTGTGGGCCCGGACCCCAAAGGGTCCCAGATTCTCCTCCGTGACCTCCAAGTGCACCCCTGGACACCCAAGTGCCACTCTGAAGCCCAGACTTCCTTCTAAATTTTTTCCCCAGACCCAAAACTGCCCCAAATGTGCTCCAGAAATGTCTCTGTGGACCCTTAAGTGCCCACTTGAATTATCAAAATATGAGTGTTGGTCTAATACCGATACTTAACTGTGACAGACAAAAGACTCTCTAACAGTTTAAAGTTAGAAAGTGCATGTTTATTCAGTGCTGGGCAGCAGCGTGAGGTAATCCTCTAATACACACTGCAAAATTACAGGTGATCACAAAGTCTATTTATTAGCAAAGGAATCAAACAAATACATATTCATAATAACAGCCCCTCCCATCCCCTGCTTCCTATGATAATTAGCTTGAATAGCTATTAAGCATGCGTGATTGACTTCTTAAATTAAATCTGGGGTCGTTTTCGTGGGGAGGTGTCTTAAAAGGAGGAAGTAAGGCGAGTCTTCCTCACCCTAAACTTTTGATCTTTTCTATCACTGACAATACAAATGATTTCTGGGGATAGTCCAATTTTCCAAAGAATGGGTTTCTAGTTTCATTGTCTATGTTCCTGTGGTTCTGCTCCCTAGTTTCGTCTTTTCCCATTGTAAGCACAGCTGAGCAAACATGAAATGACAGACAATTAATTATTTAAGTTTCAGATAACTACTCCCTTCTAATTTTTAATTGTTTTCAGCAAGGTCACTAAAATCCTAATTTTCTAAGATTAGTGTTTCATTCCTCACTTCTCCTTTGAAATTAGTAAATTCTTTTACTCAGTATGGGGATTTCTCTTCATCTATCCCAGACGCACGGCGGCGATCTCTTGAGACCAAGCCATTCGCCTTTGATAGCGATGCTAAGTCTGCTACTTGTCGTAATATTCTCCAATTCCAAACAAGTACAGCAATAGACAAAATCAAACTTGTACTGACTAAAATAAGCAGTAGAGTGATTTGGTGAATTAAAGCATTAAGCAAACCAGTTGCTGTTGGTGACCATCCAAATAGCACATCCCACCAATGATGAGACACATGTTCTTTAAATCTTTTAAAGACTCCTTTTATGGTTTCCACATCATGGTGTATTGTGATCAAAGTTCTTTTCCCGGCATCTTGAATTTCTTTTAATTTTTTTTTAATTCCTGATGTTTCAGTAACTGAGTGACTAGGGTTAAATTCATTTCTATAGGCGCAGGCAATATTTCTTACAGGTGCCTGATAGGAAAAGTCGCATCCTTTGATTTTAGCAAAATTGCAAACACATAAATTGAATTGAGTCTCATTCACGATTTGATTGTCTATTGTTATGGTGGGACATGCTGTTCTAAGACAGACACAACCTTGTCCTATATACACAAATGAAGTTGTTTGCTTGGTTAGATGCATTTCAAAGTGGCAAATGCTTTGGTTCGTGTCCAGACAAGTATTTTTGTCGTCTTCTAAAGTTCCCTCACATATATATTCCAATTGTTTTCTCATAGAACAGGGCTCTAGGTAAATGGTCTGCCATTTTACTTCAATTTTTCATGCCTACATTCTATGATCATAAGGATACAGTACAGTCCCTTCATGATTTAATCCTAAAGCAACTATTGTGCATATTAAGCTCACAGATGCACTATGTATAGTTAAAACAAAAGCTGTTACTGTATTTGCCTCAGGGTCATAGGTAAAATTAACCAAAACCCACCAAGGTTGAAGCTCTCTTTCCATCTCAGAGGCATTATCCCAAACAATTTTGCGAATTTCAGGAGGAAATATCCCTTCTTCACCTTCCCTGATAACTGCGGCATCCACTGACTGCATCCACATTTGTGCTTGAGTACATCCAAGAGCCAGAGAAATGTTTGCACTAGCTGTGCCTGGGGCTTTAATTATTACCTCATGCTCTTGCTCTTCTATGATTTCCCATTTTGGTAATATTTTGGTTAGTTTCCAATGATTGTTACCAATGTTAATAAAGAAGATTGCAAAGGCTGCTGTAAATTAACTGAATCACTTCCCATCACAGTTAATTTGTTCATTGACACCTCTGAGTCCATTGTGTTTAAAACTCCCAATCCTGTTCCTAATATCCCAGTGAGGTCTCTCTTTTTCTTAAAACTAGAGGTCATATGGTTTTGAAGCCAAGTAGTCCATTCTACAAAAGGAGTTTTGAGAAATGGGGCACATTCTGGCCGAATGGTAGAAGCATTTACCTGCATTCCCATTTTTTACTCACTTTAGAGACCATTTTGGGTTAGTTAGCAGTCTCTGAATTCCTGTTTTCTTAATAGCATATGGTCCAATTTCAGTAATTGTGGGAATTATGGGTTGTTCCTTTTTCTTTGAAATAACCAGAGTTTGGATTGCTACAGCCCTCTCTGACACTGGTGGGGTTGATTTGGCTTTCATTTTGTGAAGCTCTGTGCAATATTGAGTAACATTAAAGTCAAGATCAAACCCTTTTGCTGCGCATCCTTCAATTTTAAGTCTAAATTCAGGACATGTGGTCAAACATTTGTCACAGCATCCAGGACCAACTTGGATGAGTTCCATGGGTGGATGGTAAGCCTCATGGAACCCATTTTGTACAAATGCATATTCACATCCCCAAAGATTCCTTCCTTCCCACATACTTGCATTTGTGACCCTTAACATTCTGCTCAAAGCCCTACAAGAGTAGGGATCGTACGCTTTCCCTTGGCATTGATAAATTTTGGTTACATTGCACTGATGTGGTGTTGCTTTGACTCTTATTATAGTCGTGGCAATGACCACAAGGGTCACAACCATTTGCATTATGTCTATGATAGCTATAAGTCCATTACTCGCTGTTCTTGGTGAATTTCAGCTTCAGGTCTTCGTTGTCTGGTGCAATTTTCCAAATTTCTTCAGGAGCCTTCTTCAGTCAGGAGTGATGGATCCACACCTTCTGTTCCTTGATTTGATTGCCGTGAAGGTGGTGAGGAGTACCTGGAATGGTCCTTCCCACTGTGGTTCCAAAGTCTTCTCTGCAAAAGACTTAACATATACATAATCTCCAGGTTGTACATCATGTACTGGTCCATCTAATTCTCTGCTTTGGGCCCCAGCCACATATTTTTAAATTTTTCTAAATTGTTTATTTAGGGCCACCATGTATTTGTGTAGAGTTTCTTTCTCTACTCGAATGAGTGTTACTCCTTCTTGGACCGCATATGGTCTCCCATACATTATTTCAAAAGGGCTTAATTTCCCTTTTGTTCTTGGTTTTGGTTCTAATCCGTACTAATGCCAGTGGAAGAGCCTGGGGCCAAGGCAAATTTGCCTCTTGTCCCAGCCTAACAATTTGTTGTTTGATCATATGGTACATTTTCTCTACTTGGCCACTGGATTGAGGGTGATATGGAGTATGCAATTCCCAATCTATTCCCAAGTGGTGACTAATTTTCTGTACAATTTTTGAGATAAAATGTGGCCCTCTATCAGAAGATATAGCGGCTGGGACTCCAAAATGTGGTATTATTTCTTGTAACAATGCCTTGGTCACCTCTCGTGCCTTAGCTGTCAGGGTAGGGAAGGCTTCTGGCCATCCTGAAAAGGTACCTGTTAACACTGATAAGTAACGATACCCCCCTTTCCTGGGTAATTTTGTAAAATCAATTTGCCATTGCTGCCCAGGTCCACAGCCCTTCCCAATTTGTCCAACTTTAGGCTTTGGAATGTTTTTAGGATTAGTTCAGAGGCAAAGACCACACTGACGAGTTACTTATGTAACTGTGCCTTGTAATTTTCTAGCCAGAATTCTATCCTTTAAATAATTGTACAAGGCATCTATTCCTCAGTGTGTTTTCTCATGTTCTTTTTAAGCACTAGTGACCACAATAAGAAAGAAGGTACTACAACTTTTCCTTCTTTGGTTACAACCCAGTCTTCCTGGCTATAAGTTGCTTCCTCTACCTTTATAAGTTATTTTCCTTTTTGTTATATACTGGTTTACCTTCAATAGAGATCTTTCTATCTGGAATTAATGCTGCCTCGACTATTTCATTGGGTACCTCACCTTTGGCTGTGTCTTTTGCCTCTCTGTCCGCCAGCATATTTCCTTCTTCCAATTCTGAGTTCACTTTTTCGGTGTGCCCTGATGTGCATACTTGGAACAGGATGTCTGTTAGCTCCTTGGTATTTGTGGCATTTGGCATTATCTAAACAAAGGAAGAGGCCTTAAACCTACACATCTATTTCCTCGTCCCCAACAGTTTCCCTGTTCCCAGGGACAGGTTCCAGGGCTGGGCTCTCAGTTGCACAGAATGAGGAAGAGATGCTGCACTTTCCAGTGGCTCAGGGGGCTCACGATCAGTGCTTTGAATGCAGCTTTTGTGCACACTCTGCCTCCCTGAGCCAAGCAGCATTCCTGGGCATGGACACCCCTGCTGCAGCCAACATCCTCCCAGCACAGCTGCAGGAACGAGATTGCAGCAAGCCCTGCCTGAAGGAGTCTCCAGTCTGCTGCAGCCCTGCACCTGCAGTGGAATCACCTTGTGCTGCCATGCGGGCGCAAAGGGGGTGAGGGGCTCTTTACAGATGAGGGTCTCCTCAATGTGCTGCTGCTGCTCCTCCCTGGGCCTGATTCAGCTGCTGATGCCTTCCCCTGCAGCTGTATCAGGAGCCTGCCTGGAAAAATGACACTGCCAGTGCAAGTGACAGCCACCCATCCCTGACATGACCCTACTCACAGGGCAGAGCCTACCAAACTGCTCCAGTCAGGAGATGTTAGACAACATAAAAATACCTTCAAACAATGCATTTTCCACATTCTGTCAACATCATGGCCACACAGTCCACATGCTGGGGGCAGACTGCTGTTGGCAGAATGGGGGCAGCCCCAGCAGCTGCTCTCCCCATGGCTGGATGGCCATGGCAGTGGAGGCGAGTCTCTCACCATGCCCACTGCTGTGGCACCCAGTGCTCTGCAGTTGTTCCCACTGAACTCAGGGTGCTGATACAGCAGCAACATCACTTCACACATTTGATAACAAAGATTTGGAATGGCATAGAGAACTTGACCGAAGAGCTACTAAAAAAAAAAAAAAAAGGAAGGGGGATTGGGAGTTAGAATAGTTCACTCCTTCTAATACAAGCATGCATGGATTTAAGCAGGGACATTGGGCTAATCATACTGGGGACTGGTTTGAAAGCCTTGTCTCTAGCAATTCCCACCAGTCGGCAAGATTTTTTCTGGCGAAAGGAGTAGATAAGTGTGGGGGAAGTTTGACGAAGGTAATATGCAACCAATCAATGTGATTGATAAAGCATAGTTCCATTTATTGAAGGCACCATCTATATTTGTAATCCAAAGTACAATGACTAAGCATATTTGGCATAATTTCATTGGTTTGAGGTACATACGCCTCTCCTACTATTGGCTCTTGTAAGAGTGAGATGACCACCCCTTCCACTTTTTCAGCTATGTCTGTATACGTGCTTTTTAGCAGCAAACCTACTGCATCTATCCTCTATATAGCAACAAACTAACCATCTCTTCCTTCTCGCACATCCTCTAGCTGCAGTAGTATCAATTTTATGAATAGGCTGCTATGGTCTGACCTTGCTAATACGTGCAGTTTAGCAGCTAGATTCTTGCCCTGAATCCTCAGACGAGCCATTTTCATGGGCTGCTAATAAGGCCTCAGCTGAGCCATGTCCATTACTTGCTAGCCAAGTATCAACAGCTAGGTCTATTAAGTTGTTAATTTGGGCTATCCTGCTTTTGTTGGATGTTACAATGATATAATCGAGCAATCTGTGTCCCTATTGTCTGTGGTCCATTTTGAGCTTTATTATTTTGCTCCTACAAACATTGCTTATTCTACAGTACTGTATAATTCTTACACAAATTGCATTATATTCATATATTGCAAGATCACTATGTAAAAATCCCTTTCTTGATAAATAGGTTTCCCATAACATTATCGAGGACCATATCAACTTATGGGGCACACTTTAAGCATTATAACAGTTCAAACAAAAGCTATCTTCATCTTTGAAAACAGAGGTCTTTCTTCTTCTCTTTGCTGGGGGGCAGCAGGGATCTTCATCTCTCCTCTTTATTCAAACTTATGGGATCACAACTGTTTCAACATCTGCTCATTTCAGCACAAATGCCTCTGCTCATATCTACCATTAAACCTGTAATCTCTATGTGCTATAGGGAAACTAGTCTCTTCTCCATAGCTTAAAAAAGAGAAATTTCAGTCCATGACTCATATTTCCCTCATCTGGGGCCTGACTCTTCCTTTTGTCTGACCTCAGTGTTTTCATACTCTTTCTGTGCATATCTTCATCTTGGTCCTTTTCTTTCACTCAGGACAGAGAACAAAGTGTCTGCAAGTCTCATTCTGGGCAATGAAAGAGTGAATATCTCACTCAGGCAGTGGCTGGAGCAGTTGGGATGGAGCATTTCAGACCAGCTGTGACTGGGATGGGATCGTAAGGGTCCAGCCAGAGAGTGGTGGTGGTTGTTCTGGCTGCATGGCTGTTTTCTGGTGTTTGCTGCATTCAATTTCAGCTGCAGGTGGATGGATTTCCCTTCCCCTGCCCAGCAGTGAAGGGTGAGTCCCTTGCCAGGACGGGCCCAGCTGTGTCTGCCCCAGGCTGCGCTGCCCAGGAGGGCCCGGCCGCCCGGAGCCGCTCTCCCGGTGGGAAAAAGGCCCTGCGGACCAGGGCAGGGCAGGGTTTGAATGTCGGCTCGATGTTCTGCTGAGCCATGGGCTCCCTGGCTGTGCCAGGGGGAATCCAAAATCTTGGCAGCTGCGTGGGCCTCCCCTCCCCATTTCTAATAGGGACCCTGCTGAAAACGGAGCCCAGAGTCAGAGCCCGGCCCTGGCCCAGGCCCGGCCAGGCCTGTGGGCTGCGCGAGGGGCCTGGGCCGGTGTTACCTGTACTGAGGCCAGAAGCGAAAGAGAACTTTCTCAGCGTTTTTTCACCTTTACATGTGTGTTTCACAAAGAACTTTTCTCTTTGTTGTAATGTGGGAATCCTTAAAATCAGAAAGTTGTGGGAAAGCTGCAAAAAAAAGCAGGCCTCAGAGACAACAGAACTGCAATTAGAGCTGAGCAGAAAGAATAAGGCCTGTCAGCAGAAAAGTTATATGACATGTAGAAAGCAAGGACAAATAGAGCAATGGTCTATGTATTAACGCTTGGCTAGAACAACTCTCTAAGCTGCAGAAAAGTATATCTAGCAAGATATTAGGAAGGTCTAAGCTTAATAATGGAGCTCTGTGCATTGTATTTTAAGGCTTACAAGTAGGTATTGTATTCAAAATAAGCAAGCATTGTTTTAACCAAAGGTACATGCACTTATAGTGGTTGGATGAAACTATTGTCATTATGCTCTTGCTTTTTGTAATTGGTCAAAAAACTTTCAAAGTACATTATAACATCACTATTCTCTGGCTGTTGCTGAGAACATAAGCTTCTGGCATCTTCCTGCTGTTCCAACCTTGTAATGACTCTGATGTTTGGGAGGAAAGAAAAAAAATAAAGCAGCTTGAGAGACATTCCACAGCAGTCCCGTCCCATTCATGATTCCCTGGCCTGCGCTAATGTAACAATGTTTCATAGTAAAAATCAGACACCAATTGATTCTTGTCAGTTCCATGGGAGGCTGCCCAGGTCCTGGCAGAGAAAAATTTCAGGTAGTCTTTACAAACCATTACAGCAGCCTAGAAGTAACAGGGTCCCTGGATGAGAGATGATCGGATGGATTTGAACACATAGAAAGGATCCCAGCCAGTGCATTGAACCCTAAGTGCAGATGCATCATTGGCCAGGGAAATGGGTGTGTTAAGACCCCAACCAATCACATGTGTTTATCTGGGACATTCAAACCCTCAATTAAGAAGAGTCCCAAACAATAAAGAAAGCTTTTGCCATATGGATCACTGAGGGTTTGTGTGATCTCTGTTTCCCACCACAACCTGAATTGATGTAATAGGTGTGGTCAGTTGGAGTGTTCAGTTAGGTGGTCAGTGGCATGTGGTCAGTGGGGGTGATCAGTGGGGATGTGGTCAGTGGTTTGGTCACTGGGTTGTTGTCCATGGGTTTGGTCAGTGAGTGAGGTCAGTGGGCCATGGTCATTGCAGTGGTCAGTGAGGTGTGGTCAGTGGGTGTGACCAGTGGGTGTTGTCATTGTGTGTGGGCAGTGGGATGTGATCAGTAGCTATGGTCAGTGGATGTGGTCAGTTGGGAGGTCGGTGGGGCTTGGCAACTGGGTGTGGTCAGTTGGGTAGTCAGTTGGTGTGGCCATGGGTAGTGGTCAATGGGTGCAGTCAGTGGCAGTAATTCGTGGGGTGTGGTCAAAGGGTGTGGTCATTAAGGGTAGCCTGCAGGGTAGTCAGTGGTTGTGGTCAGTGGTAGAGTGGTCAGAGAATGTGGTCAGTGGGGATGCAGAGTGGAAGGTGGACAGTGGTGTGTGGGACAAGGGTATGGTCAGTGGTTGTGGTCAGTGGTTGTGGTCATTTCTCAGGACCATATGGTTGGGTCAGTGGGGTGGTCATTGTGTTTGGTCAGTGGGTACCATCAGCGGGAGTGGGCAGCGGGGTGTGGGCATTGGTGGCGTGGAAGTAGGTGCAGTCAGTGAGGGTGGTCAGTGGTTGTGGTCAGTGTTTGTGGGCATTGAGGTGGTCAGTGGATATGGTCAGTTGGTGTGGTCAGTGAATGTGGCCAGTTTTTGCAGTTACTGGGGGTGGACAGTGTTGTGTGGTCAGTGCGTACAGTCAGTGGGCATGGTCATTGGGGTGGTCAGTGGATGTGATCAATGGGTGTGGTCAGTCATGGTGTGGTTAGTTGGGTGGCCAGTGGATTGTGGTCAGTAGGAGTGGACTATGGGTGTGGTCAGTGGGAGAATTCATTGGGGTGTGGCCAGTGGGTGTGGTCAGTGGGCTGTGGGCATTGGTGTCTTGGCAATGGGTGTGTTCACTGGGTGTGGTCAGTAGTTTTGATCAGTGGGGGTGGTCAGTGACATGGTCAGTGAGTTTGATCAGTAGGAGGTGGCCAGTGTTTGTTGTCAATGGCAGAGTGGTCAGTGGCAGTGTGGTCAGTTGCTATTCAATGTAGGCATTGGTGTCTTCATAGTGGATGTGGTCAGAGGGGTGTGGTCACTGGTTGTGGTTATTAGGGTGAAGGGTGGGTGCATTCAGTGGGTGTGGTCAGTGGGGTGTGGTTATTGGGGTGCGGTTAGCGGAGATGGTTTGTGAGTGTGTTCAGTGGGTGTGGTCACTAGCTGTGGTCAGTGGGTGTGGTCAATGAATGTGGTCAATTGGGTAACAGGTGAGGATTGTCAGTTGGGTGATCAGGGGATGTGGTCATTGGTGTGGTCAGTGGGTGTGAGCAGTGGGTGTGAGCAGTGGGTTTGGTCAGTGAGGGATGGTCACTTGGTGTGGTCTTTGTGGGCAGTGGGGGTGATCAGTGGGGGTGTGGTCAGTGGGTGAGGTTAGTGGGGGTGTGGTCACTTGGGTGGTCATTGCATTGTGGTCAGTGGGGTGACCATTGGGTCTGGTCAGTGGGGTGGTCAGTAGGTGTGATCAGTGGTTGGGGCCAGTGGGAAGTGGTCCTTGTGGTGGTCAGTGGGGTGTGATTAGTAGGTGTGGTCAGTGAGGTGTGGGCCTTGGTGTCTGGGCAGTGGGTGTGGTCAGTGGGTGTGTTCTGTGATGGGGGTGGCAAGTTGGTGTGGCCAGCGGCATGTGGTCAGTCAGGGTATGGTCAGTTGGGTGGTGAGTGGATTGTAGTCAGTGGGTATGGACAGTGGGAGTGGTCAGTGGGGATGGTCAGTGGGGGTGGTCAGTGGGTCCTGGTCAGTGGGTGTGGCCATTTGGGGTGGTCAGTGCTGGAAGTGTTGGAAGTGGGATGTGGTCAGTGGCTGTGGTCCGTGGTAGTGTGGTCACTTGGGTTGTCACTGGGGGTGGCAAGTGCAGGTGGTCAGAGGAAGTGTGGTAAGCATTTCTAGCCAGAGGATTTGGTCAGATAGGTTGCCATTGGAGAGTGGTCAGTGGGTATGGTCAGTGGTTGTGGTCAGTGAATGTGGTCAATTTGGTAGTTGGGTGGGGGTGATCAGTTGGGTGGTCAGGGGATGTGGTTGTTGGTGCGGTCAGTGAAGGTATGGTCAGTTTGTCAGTGGAGTGTGGTCAGTGGGTGTGGTCAATGGGGTGTGGGCATTGGTTTCTTGGATATGGGTGTGCTCAGTGGGTGTGCTCAGTGGTTATGGTCAGTGGGGGTGTTCAGTTGGGGTATGGTCAGTTTGGGGGTCATTGGGGTGTGGTCCATTGGTGTGTTCAGTGAGATGTGCTCAGTGGAGGTATGGTCATTAGGGCAGTGAGTAGTGTCTGGCCACACCCTATAGTCAGTGGGTGTGGCCAGTGAGTGTGGTCAGTGGGTGCAGTCAGTGAGGGTGGTCAGTGGATGTGGTCAGTGAGAGAACTCGGTGGGTGTGGCCAGTGGGTGTAGGCATTGGTGTCTTG
The DNA here is from genome assembly GCF_903797595.1 of Erithacus rubecula. Lineage (NCBI taxonomy): Eukaryota > Metazoa > Chordata > Aves > Passeriformes > Muscicapidae > Erithacus > Erithacus rubecula. The sequence goes on from NW_027635880.1 coordinate 13,014, forward strand.
GCAAAGGATATGGTCAGTGGGTGCAGTCAGTTGTTGTGGTCAGTAGGTATGGTCACTGGTTGTGGTCAGTGGTATGGTCAGTGGGCTACAGTCATTGAGGCGTGGTATGCAGAGGTGGTCTGTGAGTGTGTTTACTGGGTGTGGTCAGTGGTTGTGGTCAGTATGGGAGCTCAGTGAGGTCTGATCAGTGGGTGTTGCCATATGGGGTAGTCACTGGCATGGTCAGTTGGAGGGGTCAGTAGGAGGTGGTCAGTGGTTTTGGTCAGTGGCAGTGTGGTCAGTTGGGTGGTCAGTGGGTGTGGTCTGTGGGGTGTGGGCATTGGTGTCTTTTCAGTGGATGTGGTCAGAGGGATGTGGTCAGTAGGATGTGGTCATTTGGTTGTGGTCAGTGGGGTGTGGTCACTGGGTACACTGAGTGTGGTCAGTGTGAGTGGTGAGTGGGTGTGTCCCTTTGGGGTGATGAATGAGAAGTTGCTTAGCTAAGGCAAAAGGAGGCTCCCTGTGTGCCCTGCTCCCCTCTCCCTGAGCTCCTGAGAGCTCTGCAGCCCCTGCTGCCATCCCATCTGCCCAGGCTAGCACAACAACCCCGGCCTTGGGGCCCTGCAGAGCTGCTCCTGCTCCAGGCCCAGGGCCCATCCCAGAGCTGGGGCAGCCACAAAGCTGTGCCCATTTCTGCTCATTCCTGCTCTGATGAGGATGGATCCTCAGCCACTTGGAGGATGCTGATGAATGTTACTTTTCCAGAGGCTTCTTCTTTCTTGAGCTCCTCAGTTCAGGAATTCAGTGACAAAGGTTCATAAACATTTGTTGAAAACACCCAAGCAAGAAAAGCCCCTGGGAATTATTTCAGTTGTCAATTCTTCTGTGGTTAATTAGAAATATTTCAGAAGCGTATTCCAAGTAAATATACTATATTGAAAACAATACAGAGAGAACAGTTTTGTCCTGTGGTCTTTTCCTGTTTATAGATTGATATCAGCCATGGCCAATTGGTATTGACTCCCAGCAACTTCTAATGCAGGCTGAACTGATATGAAAATCAAGACCCTTCATGGCTGACATGACAATTGATCAGATTTTGTCCCCACACCCGCCCCACCATTTCCCTCATCCCACCTCTAGAACTTTTATGGATCAGGGACAGAGTTGCCAGAAGGAGCAGGGCAGTGATTCTTCCCCTGTGCTCAGCACTGGCACCTTGAGTGATGTGTCCAGTTCTTGTCTACCAATTTAGGAGGGACCTGGAGGGGCTGGAGTGTGTCCAGAGAAGGGTAACAAGGCTGGTGAGGGGTCTGGAACACAAGTCCTGTGAGGAGTGGCTGAGAGAGCTGGGGTTATTTATCCTGGAGAAGAGGAGGCTCGGGGAGACCTCATCACTCTCTACAACTCCCTGACCGGAGAGTGCAGCCAGATGGGACTCAGGCTCTTTTCCCAAGGAACAGAAACAGGACAGGAGGACACAGCCTTAGGCTGTACCAGGGGATGTTTAGGCTGGACATTAGGAAATATTCTTGAATAAAAGAGTGATTGGGCACCAGAGAGGTGGGTATGTCACTGTACCTGGAGGTGTTTCAGGATAATCTGGCTATGGCACTGAGTGCCACGGTCTGGGTGACAAGGTGGTGTTGGGTCACAGGTGTAACTTGATGCTCTCAAAGGTCTTTTCCAGCCTGGGTGATTCTGTGATGATTGTGACACTGCAGTACCTCATGGAACTGAGAGGACCAGAGTGACACTGTGTATGACATGGCACCACAGAGCCAAGGGGCCACTGTGACACTGTGGGGCTACATGGAAGCAAGGAGTCCATTGTGACACTCTGGGTCCTCGTGGAACCACAGAGGCCACTGTGACACTGCAGGGCCCTGGGGAACCAAGGGGCCATTGTGACACTGTGGAACCAAGGAGAGCCTTGTGACAGCCTGGGCCCAATGGAATCAAGGGGCCATTGTTCCACTGCAAGGACTCTTGGAACTAAGGCAACAACTGTGACACTGTGGTGCCCCATGGAACCAAGGGTCACTGGTGACACTGCAGGTTTTTGTGTAACCAGGGCTCCATTGTGACACTGCAGCACTAAGGAATTCATGGTGGCACTCAGAGGCCTCATGGAACCAAGAGGCCACTGTGACACTGCAGGACCTTGTGGGACCATGCAGAGCATTGTGACAGGGCAGGACCTTGTGTAATGATGGGGCCATTGTGACACTGCAGGGCCCCATGGAACCAAGGGGCAAGTGCTGCTTATCAGGGACTCATGGGATGAAGGAAACTTGTTTGACACTGTTGCCCGATGCCCCAAACAGAACACAAACTAACAGAGTTAGTTTATGCAGTGCTTTATTCAGGGCCCGGGGAACCTGCGGACTAGCGTCCAAAGTCAGGATCCCACAGCTCCCTTTTTCCATCAGGTTTTTATACCTTTTTACAAAGTGGTCTACGTGCAGAAATACACATTCTTCAAAACAATACAGATACATAAATCTTGCAGGTATCATTCCTAAAAGTTATAAATTCTGCATGCTTGTCTACTTAGAACTATAGGCTACCCCCCTTAATCCCCCTTGTATGTTTGCCCATCACCAGAACCCTTTATTTATTATTATTATACTTTAGCCTTATCTTGAAAGTTTCTAGATGTCCTATATGCCCTACTAAATCCTTTGATTATTGTTTTCACAGTTCTAAATGTTCTATATGCTCTACTAATTCTTTTCACTATTGTTTCACAAGGTAGGTTCTCAGGGCCTGTCCGAAAACTGCAGTTTTCTAAGCCTTAGCATGACTACTACTATATCTACATTAGTCCTTTTTCTCATTATTTCGGTATCAACTCCCCCCTTTTGAGCATTCTTCAGATTTTCTGCAAGGATGCTCAATTCTTCAAGTTGTGGTTTCTATGTAGAACGGTGAGTCTTCTTTTCGAGTTGGCAGGATTTCTTCTTTCCGGGTCAGTGCTCTCATGACACGTCGAGTATTAGTTCCTTCTCTGGCAATCATTCCTAAAAGACATCTATACATAATCATGCATACTACAATAATTAATACAATCATTATTACATATTGTACAATTGATGATATCCAACCAGAGACTTGGATTCCTAGGGAGCTAAACAGTGCTCCTACCCAGTTATGTTCAGCTTCTTCCTGGACTTCATGCACTTTTGTTTCAATTTGTTCCAATTGACTTATGTCCTTTTCTACTTCTTCTGTGACATTTGGGATATGTATGCAGCAATGATCAACCTTTCCTTGGAGGTATCCACAGACTCCATGTTCTTTTAATAAAAGCAAATCTAATGCCATTCTATTTTGGATTGTCATTCTTGTTGTTGCCTGCAATTGTAAATTTAGATCCTTAAATCCTTTCTTTGTAACTGTAGCTAGCCTCTCAGTTTGTCCTAGTAATTTGTACAGCATCTCCCGGTTTCTATATGTAGAAATTGGTGCAAACAAGGATTCCAATACCCACCCAAATTTAACTCCTGATGAGGGTTCATGCCATTCATCTTCATTTCCCTGTCCTAGTTCTTCTGCTACTTTATTTGTTTCTCTCTTTGCTCGTGACTGCATCTCTTTCTTCGTTAATTTAGACTGTTTCCAAAAAGGACATAATGTGGGAACCCCTAAGGTAATTTGTGTTACAGGCCCGTCTAATGGCAAATGTGTTGTCCATTGTCCATGTCCCATAATCCATACTAAATTTCCTGGACTCCTGATAGTTGTATCCTTACAGCTCAAAGTTTTCCCTTCTGGTCCTGCGGGAAAGCACTTCCTGGAATTGTATGGTTAAGTTTTCTACACTCACAACCCCATTTTATAAGCATTCTGACCGGTGCCAAACTAATTTGATTCTCTGGAGTGTCACAGGTGAGAATTTGGGTGCAGTTCCAATTTTCTTTTGTGGCGCTCAAAGTTTTTGTAGAAGTGCTGTTTTGAGATACTTCTGTGTGAGTGGCATTTCTGCTTCCAGTCCATTGGACACACCAATTAACTTGTCCAATGTAACTATAATGTTCTAATATGCTGGGGCCCCATACCGTTTTCCAACTGTCCCATGAGGATTCCTGCCGGGATGAGTTCTGGCATATCATTTCATAATATCTTTCATTTTTAGGTATTCTTTTCTTTTGCCAATGTGGTATAAAACATTCCCACTTAGCATCTTCAGGTTTTACTTTTCCCCCTGTCGCTAATTGAATTCCCCAATCCCTAATTTGTCCTAACCTTCCATGGCTAATTAGACAATCCTTATAGGTTAATATTCTTAATGTTTCTCCAACCTTTTCCCATATTACTTCAATTTCGATTTTATTTCGTAATTTTAATTCACAACTTCCATTCTTACCTCTTTTTATTAGGGGTAAATTTCCTACTGGAATCACTCCCCAAGGGATTGGTTCCCCTGCAGCTTGTGGCAGAGGTAAACATGCCGTTATTTTTGATACGTTTTGTATTTGTCCAAAATCTCGAATTAACCCTACTACTAAATTTTGTTGTTCCTGGTTTCTCTGTAGTGCCAGGCTTGTATCTCTCAATCCATTCCACATATCTACTCGTGCACTGACTGGTATTACCTGCACCGAGTACCCCCTTTGGGTTTTATTTTCCTTTAAAATACCTACATTTATGTCCCCATAATCAAAGTTTTCTCTAATCCACACAATGCATGAGAATTGTCCTACCTGATCAGCTTGCATATGAGATATTGTCAATGTGGTGTTACCTCTTTGCTGTTCCATATCCCAAAATGTCACGATTCCTTCTGTAAATACTTCATCTGTGGTGATTTGTCTCCAGGCTACCTTTACTTCTTTTAATCCAGCTCTCTGGTTGTCAGAAAACAAACAGGTTAAATTTATTCCCGCACCTTCTGGCACCATTACATCTGGCTCCGGAACTGTAATTTTAACAAATGCTTCTCCCACCTGCATTATACAGACTAATGTTAAAAGAACTAAGTCCTTGCCCTGAACACCAGCTTTGTTGCAGACAGAGGCTGTACTTCCCATCTTGACGGGACCTTCTTGATTCGAGTGTAGTGAATCCAGTTGTCGATCCCTTGGACTTTCACTGCCGTGTAGGTAGTCATGATCACTTGGTGAGGACCGCCCCATACTTCTTTCAAGGGTTCTGTATTCCAGTTCTTTACATATACTTGATCTCCTGGCTGGATGTCATGGACAGGATTTTCCAAGGGCAGAGGCCGGTTCCACTGCAATGCTCCCCGCAGCGCTGTAAGGACTTTATTTAAAGACAAAATGTAACTCAACAATACTTGATCTCCTACTAAGTGAGGGTCCCCTTTGTAAGTTGCAGCATGATATGGCTTGCCATACAAAATTTCGTATGGACTTACTCCTATCTTTTCTCTGGGTTTAATCCTGATTCTTAGCAAGGCTAGAGGTAGTGCCTGGGGCCACTGTATCTTTGCTTCCTGACAAATTTTCTTAATCTGCCCTGTTAATGTCTGATTCATCCGTTCTACCTGGCCACTAGATTGTGGTCTCCAGGGCGTATGGAGATCCCAGGCTATCCCTAATACTCTGGCTACCTCTTGGACTACTCCAGCTACAAAGTGAGGTCCCCTATCTGAGGACATTCCTAATGGGATCCCAAATCTAGGAATAATTTCTCGTAGTAAGGTTTTAATTACTTCCTTTGCCTGGTTAGTCCTGCACGGGAAAGCTTCCGGCCACCCTGAAAAAGTACACACATACACCAGTAAATAACGGTACCCTTGTGCTTTTGGTAGCTCTGAGAAATCTATTTGCCAATAGTCTCCTGGTTGCAGCCCTACTTGTAACTTTCCTAGTTGTATTTGCCTTCGTGTCACTGGGTTATTTTTAATACAGACTGGACACGTGGCATTAATCCATTTTGCCATTGTTAACATCTGGTTGGAAATCACCTCATGTTTTAAAAATTGTACCAATGCGTCTGCTCCCCAATGGCACTTGTTATGTTCGATTTCTAAAATTGTTTTCATTACTTTTGTTGGCAGTACAACCTGACCTACAGCTGTGACATACCATCCTTTTTCATTCTTCTGGGCCTGGAGAAATTGAGCAAGCTTCTCATCTTCATGTGTATACCATGGTTTCTGCTCAAGAAAAGAAGTTGCAGGGTTAATTCGCACTGGCAATAAAGCTAATTGTGTCCATACCTCTCGGGCAACCTGTTTGGCAACTCTGTCAGCCAACTGGTTTCCTTGGAACGCTTTTCCCTCTTCCTTTTGATGTCCTTTTACATGCATCACTGCCACTGCCTGAGGTTTATGCACTGCTTCCAATAGTGCTAATATTTGTTCTTTGTGCTTAATTTCTGATCCTTGAGAATTCAACAGTCCTCTTTCTTTCCATAGTGCTCCGTGTACATGTATTACTCCAAAGGCGTATTTTGAATCAGTCCAAATGTTTACTCTTTTCCCTTGACTCAATTCTAAGGCTCTCACCAGAGCATGTATCTCGGCTTTCTGGGCTGAAGTTCCCGGGGTTAAAGCTCGAGCTTCTATTATTTGTGTCAAAGTCACTACTGCATATCCCGCATACCTGGTTCCGTTTTCCACAAAGCTGGATCCATCTGTAAACAGTTCCCATTCCGGATTCTCCAAAGGCTCGTCTTTCAGGTCCTTCCGGCTGGCATACACCTGTTCAATGATTTCTACGCAGTCATGTGTCAATTCGCCTCCTTCTTCCTGGCTGCTGCTCCTAAGAAATTCTGCTGGGTTGAGATGATTAGTTATTTTTAATTCAATGTCATCTTGTTCTCGGAGAAGTGCCTGGTATTGTAACATGCGGCTTGATGAGAGCCAATGCCCCCCCTTTTGTTCCAAAACCGCAATGACCATGTGGGGAACAAATACTTCCATCCTTTTCCCCAGAGTCAATTTTCTGGCTTCCCGAATTAGAAGCACTGTTGCTGCCACAGCTCTAAGACAACCTGGCCATCCGGCACTTACAGTGTCTAGCTGCTTTGAGAAGTACCTCACCGGGCGCTTCCATGAGCCCAGTTTTTGGGTGAGCACTCCTATTGCCAGTCTCTGTCTCTCATTTACGTATAGTTGAAAAGCTGGCAATCCTAGTGCTGGGGCTTCCTTTAAGGCTTGTTTCAGACTCTGGAATGCTTTTTCTTGAGTTTGTCCCCACTGAAACACAGGGCTTTTGGCTGCCTCATACAGGGGTTTTGCTTTTAGTCCAAATTCTGGGATCCACAAGCGGCACCACCCTACCATGCCCAAAAAGGATCTTAACTCTTGTGGATTTCGTGGTGTGGGTATGGTGCAAATTGCTTGTATTCGATTAACTCCCAACTTTCGCACCCCTTGTGAAATTTCGCAGCCTAGGTAAATTACTTGGGTTCTTACCAGCTGAGCTTTTTCTTTCGATACTCGGTATCCAGCTTGTCCCAGCATATTAAGTAATCCAATAGTGAGTCTGAGGCAAACATCCTTTTCTGTGGAGGCTATAAAGATGTCATCAACATATTGTAGGAGAACATATAAGAAAGGTGATTCTTTTACCTGAGTCGTCTTCCATTCTTCTAACTCTCGAGCCAATTGATTTCCAAAAATAGTTGGTGAGTTTTTGAATCCTTGTGGTAGACGCGTCCAGGTGAGCTGCTTCTTGCGTCCCGTGTCTGGGTTCTCCCACTCAAAGGCAAAGTATCTCCTACTTTCAAGTGCCAAGGGGATACAGAAAAATGCATCTTTCAAATCAATCACTGTGAACCACTTAAACCTTTCCGACACAGCTGTCAACAATGTATACGGATTAGCTACTACTGGGTGTATATCTTTAGTGATGTTATTAATTGCTCTTAAATCTTGAACTAATCTATACTTACCATTTGGCTTTCTGACTGGGAATATCGGAGTATTGAATTCTGACTCACATTCCTGTAAAATTCCCAAGCTAAGAAATTGTTCAATCATGGGTGCTATTCCTATTCGTGCTTCCAATTTCAAAGGATATTGTCTTACCCTTACTGGGGAGGCTCCTTCCTTTAGTTCTATTACAACCGGTTGTGCTGCTTTTGATTTTCCAGGTACTCCTGTTTCCCATACCCATGGTACTACAGCTTGTTCTATTTCTTGTGGTATTTCTGCTGCTTCAACTTCTTTTACTACAAACAACTTAGCAATATTCTCCTCAGGAAATTCCAATCTTACTCTACCTTTTTCAAATATTATCTTTGCCTCTAACATTGACAATAGATCCCTCCCAAATAGCGATTCTGGGCTATTTGGCATATATAAAAATTGATGATCAAATTCTTTCCCCCCAAATTTTATATCTAATGGCCGCAAAAATGTTCGTTCCTCAACTTGTCCCGTAACCCCCACTACTTGGATAGTAGAATCACTCAAAGGTCCTAGCTTAGTGTTAACAGCTGAATATGATGCCCCCGTATCTACTCTAAATTCTAATGGTTCCCCATCTACTTCCATTATTACCTTTAAATCCTGGTCTAGTCAGCTCTGATTGTGGTAATTCCCCATCATAAGGGCTTGGGCGACACCTTGGGGATTTCCCGGGAAAGCACCTGTATTATTCATCAATCCCTGATTTCCATTCCTGCTGGCTATAATTCCTCCCCCAAAACCCATTCCTTGGTTGAGAGGACACTCATTTTTCCAATGTCCTCTATTTTTACATAGAGCACATTGATCTATCCCTAGTTGTATTCTTCCTCTTCCCATATTAAATTGACCCATAAGTCCTCCCGCACCCATTGGCATTCCCCCCTTTGCTATTCCCCTTCCCCCTCCTCGTCCACGTCCACGACTCCCCCCTCTCATATTATTTCCAGCCGCTTGCTGTAACACTGCCAACATAGTAGCCTGCTGTTTCCTGGCCGTTTCTTTTTCCCTATTATTATATACCTTCCACGCAACTTCCAACAGTTTATCTAAATTCCGAGTATCCTCTCCCTCCAATTTTTGTAATTTCTTTCTAATATCTTCCTGAGACTGCCCCATAAAAATTAATGCTAGCTGTAATTTTCCCGATTCCCCTTCAACTTCTAAATTAGTGTATCTACGAGCTGTCTCCTTAAGCCGCTCTAAAAAGGTTGACGGAGACTCATTCTTTTCCTGCCTGACCGAATACAACTTAGACCAATTCAAAGTTTTTGGTATTCCATTCCGTATTCCTTCTGTTAACAAATCCTGATAAGTTTTAAGTCTCCGAGACCCGCCCGTCGAGTTGGGATCCCACTCCGGATCTTCCCTAGGTACCAAATCATTTACTGTACCATCCACAAGCCGCAACCTAATCATTTCTCGTGCTTTCTCTGTCATAGCTTTAAACACCATTTCCTTTTCAGTAGAATCCATTATTGTGTCTAACAAAACTTGTAAATCATTCCGATCTGTGTTCTGAGTCTTAATTACCATTTTTACCACCCGCGCAGTTCATTCAGGATCCTCCCGATACGCCCCCGCTGATTGTTTCCAAATTAGTAAATCATTCGGAGAGAAGGGAACTTTCACTATGACCCGTTCCCCCTGCGGCCCGACAGCTTCACGGAGCGGAACCATTAAATGAGCACCTTCTTCCTTTTTCTTCCTTTCCACCTCCCACCGCCCTCTCCGAGTTCTTTCATATAAGGGGGTCCGTGGTATATCAGTGGTTTCTATTTTTGCTTCCCGATCCCCCCTTTCTACCTCTGGCATACTTCCTCCACGTTCCTCCACCAGAGGGGCACTAGGGGCTATCAGCAAAGAAACATCCTCCTCAAGTTCCGAAAACCTAACCGAGCATTCCTTCTCTTTCTGCCAACCCTTACATCCATCACAATTCTGCTTTAATGTTTTCAAAACCATGATCCCACACTCCTTTTGCCACTCCGGTTTATCTTTCAAATAATAAAAGAGGTCTAGATACGGTATTTCATCCCATTTTTCATTACTTTGCAGAAAATGCATCAAAGGTGTAATAATGTCAGGATTCAGTGTACCGTTCCTAGGCCATTGCATACCATCGGGTTCATATAAAGGCCATACATGATTACAGAAATCAATCAATTTCCTTTTACTTAGTTCTTGACCAAAATTCCCCACATTCCAATGTTGTAATAAACAGCCCAAAGGCGAATCGTCCGGGATTTCTATCCCAGAACTTGCCATAGTTCTAAATGTTTTTAAAGACATCATTTCACCTCTTTTTTTTTTTTTTTTTTTTTTTTTTTTTTTACAATATACACCACACAACACTCACACCCTTTCCACAAACCTTGCCACACTGCACACCACACACAATGCTCACACCCTTTTCCACCAATCCACCAATCTTGCCTTTCTCGTCGCCGCGAGTGGCAAGTGCTGAACCTGCGCAGTCACTGCCGCGTCTGACGGTCAGCGCCTAGGCTTTTCCACAACCTTAAAGACGTCTGTGACCCCCATGCAAAATCGCCGTTCCGACTTAATCGGCAGGCCCCCCTTCCCCTCAATAAAAGAATAAAGCACCTTCGGGCTTACCTCCAGGTCGTCCGTCAGGCGCGGGGTCGGGCACGGGTTGATGTTCTCCCCAGAAATCACCTGGTGCCGGCGTGGAGTGGATCAGCCCACGAACCGCCCCAGCCACCTCCGGAGTCCCATCTGGGTCGCCAGGAAAACTGTTGCCCGATGCCCCAAACAGAACACAAACTAACAGAGTTAGTTTATGCAGTGCTTTATTCAGGGCCCGGGGAACCTGCGGACTAGCATCCAAAGTCAGGATCCCACAGCTCCCTTTTTCCATCAGGTTTTTATACCTTTTTACAAAGTGGTCTACGTGCAGAAATACACATTCTTCAAAACAATACAGATACATAAATCTTGCAGGTATCATTCCTAAAAGTTATAAATTCTGCATGCTTGTCTACTTAGAACTATAGGCTACCCCCCTTAATCCCCCTTGTATGTTTGCCCATCACCAGAACCCTTTATTTATTATTATTATACTTTAGCCTTATCTTGAAAGTTTCTAGATGTCCTATATGCCCTACTAAATCCTTTGATTATTGTTTTCACAGTTCTAAATGTTCTATATGCTCTACTAATTCTTTTCACTATTGTTTCACAAGGTAGGTTCTCAGGGCCTGTCCGAAAACTGCAGTTTTCTAAGCCTTAGCATGACTACTACTATATCTACATTAGTCCTTTTTCTCATTATTTCGGTATCAACACTGTGGTGCCCCTTGGGATCAACAGGCCATTGTGACACTGTGGGACCAAGGAGAGCATTGCTGTACTGTGAGACCTCATGGAACCAAGGATCCACTGTGGCACTGCGGGGACCAAGGATCAAAGGGACTTTGTGATACCAAGGTGTCCCATGGAAGGAACCAAAGGGACATTGTGACACTAGGAAGTCTCATGGACTCATGGAGACCATTATGGCAATTTAAAGTACCTTGGAACTGTGTTGACACAAAGATGATGTGGGATTGTGGATCTGCTGGCGGGTAGGAGGGCTCTGCAAAGGGATCTGGACAGGCTAGATCTCGGACTCAAATACAACCAGGTGAGGTTTAACAAGGCTGAGAGCTGGGTCCTGCACTGTGGAAACAACAAACCCTGCAGTGCTACAGACTGGGGACAGAGTGGCTGGACATCAACCAGGCAGAAAGAGACCAGGGGGCACTGATGGACAGCAGGCTGGACATGAGCCAGCAGAGTGTCCAGATGGCCAAGAAGGCCAATGGCACCTGGCATGGCTCAGCAGTGCTGTGGGCATCAGGAGCAGGGCAGTGATTCTTCCCCTTTGCTCAGCACTGATGATGCTGCATCTAGAGTGCTGTGTCCAGTTCTGGGCCCCACAATTTAGGAAGGACATGAAAGGGGCTCAAGCGAGTGGAGAAGGGCAACAAGGCTGATGAGAGGTCTGGAATACAAGCCCTGTGAGGAGTGGGTGAGGGAGCTAAGGCAGTTTATTCTTGGGAAGAGGAAGCTCAGAGAGACAAAGTGGTGTCAGAGCAGAGGTTGGACTTGATCTCCAAGGACTTTTCCAGCCTGGCTGATTTTGTGATTCTCTGAAACCACCCCTGGAAAAGTTGCAGGATGAGCCCTGAGACTCCTCTTCAGAAGGTCCAGCAGCCCAGATCCCTCAGCTTCTCCACACAGCCCCAAAGCCCATCCTGTCAGTCCTGCAGAGCCTCTCTAGTCCCTCCTCACTGCCCACAACAGGGAGCCCCACACCCAGACAGAGCAGCCCAGATGTGCCCCCTTGGCCTGTGGTGCCTCTGGCAAGGGAGCAGCACAAGGCACTGCAGGAGCCTGCAGACAATTCCTGAAGCACTTGCAGGATGATACTGCAGCCCAAGGGACATTCCCATGGTGACAACTCGGGAACTGAAATGGAAAGTCCAGCCATAGAGAAATGGCAAAATCATGATGGGTTGTTTGCAGGGGAGGGGACAGGATTGTGAAAGAGACAGAAATATGGATCAGGAATGAGGAAAGAAAGCAAAGGTGAATCAAAAGAAATGCTCAGGGCTGTGTGGGGGTGGCTACAAGGCAGCTGTGGCTCTGAGCAAGAGTGTCTGCAGTGGGACTGGCAACTCACAGCTCATGGGAACAAATTTCTGCCTGACTGCAGAGGCCACGACAAACCTGAGTGGTTTCCCTCCCGTCCCCCAGCCCTTGCTGGCCCCAGGGGCTGATGGCATTTGTGCTCACTCAGCTCCATCTCCCCACAGCAGCACCATGGGGGTGCTGACGCCTGCTCTGTGCAAAGCAAACAGGGGCTCCTGAGCCAGTGCTGCCGTGTCTGTGCCTGCAAGGATGCAGCAGTTGTGTGAGCTGGGGGAGAGGCCAGGGCTGCAGAGGGGGGATGTTGTTGGCAGCTGCATGAGGACGCTCTGGGACGCTGCCCTGGGCTGTCCAGCGCAGTGGGGATGGATCAGCCCCTGCTCTGCTGCTCCTTGCCACGGTCTCCCTCTTGCAGGGACCTTGCAGAGCACCAGCCATGCTGTTTGCCCCAGCCTGCCCACGGCCAGCCTGGGACTGCTCACAGAGGTTTTCTCTGCTCAGCACTGGCCTGGCCAAGTGTTGTGGAGAGAGCCTGGCCAAGGAGCCTGGAGCCCCCAGGCCCTGCCCTGAGGCATCAGCGCTGCCCCAGCAGTGCCCATGGCCTGTCCCTGCTGCTGCCCCGGCACTGCCACCCCCAGGGCTGTGCCCAGCCCCAAAAGCACTCAGGCCCTGCAGCAACACAAGGGGCAGGAGGGCAGGAGGGCAGTGGCAAGGGAGCAGGACTGGCAACACCAAGTGCTGCTGCTGCTGGGCACAGCTGCTGTGTCAGTGCTGATCTGCCCCAGCTCTGCACACAGACATTGCTGCTGCAGCTCCAGAGGAGGGAACAAAATAGGGATCTCTGGAGAAAACATTGCTAGGAGATCTTTAATTCATTTAAAGCCAACCAGGAGCATAGACCCTCATTAACACAGTCTGCAGCCACAGCAAAGATGGAGAGAAATAACATGAGAGATGGCACAAGTAAATGCTTTTCTTTGTTGACAATACTAAAGATGAAAAACAAAGAAAAAATTCTCCAAAATTTAACCAATGAGAACTATCAAATAGGACTTTTATTACAAGTAATTTTTAGATTTCCCAGCTGTTTAATGTTCCTGAAAGCAGCCAGTCATCATTGTCCACAGTACAACCTTGAGCTCCTGGTTCCTCAGGCTATAGATAAGGGGGTTCAGGGCTGGTGGAACCACTGAATATAAAACTGAAAACACCAGATCCAGGGATGGGGAGGAGATGGAGGGGGGCTTAAAGTGGGCAAACATGACGGTGCTGTAGAACAGGGAGACCACAACCAGGTGAGGGAGGCAGGTGGAAAAGGCTTTGTGCCGTCCCTGCTCAGAGGGGATCCTCAGCACGACCCTGAAGATCTGTACATAGGAGAAAATAATGAACACAAAACAACCAAATGATAAACAGACACTAACAGCAAGAAGCCCAAGTTCCCTGAGGTAGGAGTCTGAGCAGGAGAGTTTGAGGATCTGGGGTACCTCACAGAAGAACTGGCCCAGGGCATTGCCATGGCACAGGGGCAGGGAAAATGTATTGATCGTGTGCAGCAGAGCATTGAGAAAGCCACTGGCCCAGGCAGCTGCTGCCATGTGGGCACAAGCTCTGCTGCCCAGGAGGGTCCCGTAGTGCAGGGGTTTGCAGATGGACACGTAGCGGTCGTAGCTCATGATGGTCAGGAGGGAATACCCTGTTCCAAGGGAGAACAATAAGAAAAAGACCTGAGCAGCACATCCTGCATAGGAGATGTTCCTGGTGTCCCAGAGGGAATTGTGCATGGCTTTGGGCACAGTGGTGCAGATGCAGCCCAGGTCAGTGAGGGCCAGGTTGAGCAGGAAGAAGAACATGGGGGTGTGCAGGTGGTGGCCGCAGGCTACGGCGCTGATGATGAGGCCGTTGCCCAGGAGGGCAGCCAGGGAGATGCCCAGGAAGAGGCAGAAGTGCAGGAGCTGCAGCTGCCACGTGTCTGCCAATGGCAGCAGGAGGAAGTGGCTGACAGAGCTGCTGTTGGACATTTCCTCACTCAGGGCATCGTGGACTTCTGAAAGAAAACATTGACAAGGTGTGACAGATTTCCTTGAGTCAATCCTATGCTATTTTTTTTTCACTGAAAATTACTTCTCTTTTTAGGGGGAAATTTCACTTGACTTGTTTTATTATTTTTGAGTTTGGGTTTTTTCTGCTGAGTTAGTGTTTCATCTTCAGCATTGCTCTCAGCTCGAACACTGGAGAGCACAGAGGGAAAACAGGGCTCCCTGTACCTCAGTGCAGTCAGATCTGCTGATTGAACAAAGGTGTCCTTTGCTCATTTTATTTCTCTCTCTTTCAGGGTGACTGCACTTAAAACATGCTTGAAAATAAAGCGGACTCTCCCTAAGGTTTGATTTAAAAATCACTTTTTCAAAACTCTTGTGTCTTTGCCTGTGAAGCCAGACAGAAGGGATATCTAAGGCTGGTGTGGCTCTCTGTGCCTGATGTTGTGGCTACTAGGAGCTGTTTCTCTCTATCCAAGCCTTCTCCCTGCCAGAGCTCCCAGAGCCCAGCCCAGCCCTGGGGGCTCAGCTCTGCCCTGCCCACCCCTCCCAGCACAGTGCACCGCCCTGGGGCATCTCCCTGCCAGCAGGGCCTTAAGGGCAGCTCACACAAACTGAGATGCTGCAAGCCAAGGTACTGCTGCTTCTATCTGTAGACACAGGAGAGTGAGGAGGCCACTTTGTGAGGGAGATGTGAGGCAGATCTGCTGATCCCCAGTGGGACAGTGCAGGAGTCTTAGTGACATAGACACACCTGACAGCCCCTTTCCCTTGCCTTGAGGAGAAAGCTGAGAGCAGCCCTGGCCATGCAGCACCATCTGCAAAGCAGAAGGAATCTACCCTGATTGGGGTGGCTCCTTCCACCTCCAACTTCTCCCCACAGTCCATGGGGAGCTGCCAGGCAGGCTGAGAGCTGTCCCTGGCTGGTGGCACATGCCCTGGGCTGGCCAAGAGCCCTGAGGGCTGCAGAATCTGCTCTGCAGGACAGCCCTGGGCAGCCCTGGCTGCAGCCCCAGCTTCAGCCCCTGCAGCCGTCCCTGGCAGCAGGAGTTATCCTGCCCTGTCCCTCTGACAGTGCCCAGGGCAGCCCTGCTCTGCAACACATCCTCCTTCTCCTCCTCCTGTGCCTCAGAGAAACTGGGAGAATCCTCCTGACACATCCCCAGACTGGGGTGTGCTGGCTCCAGGAGATCCCTCCAAGAGCACAGGGGACATTGCCCTGCACCCACAGACTCACCCTGTCCAGGGCTGTGTGGATGTTTCTCCAAGTGAAGTTTCAGCTCAATGCCTTCCCAGTCCTGATTGTCTCTAGCCTGTCTGTGCCTGTCTCCTGTCCCCTCAGTGCCTGCAGGCAGTGCCCTCAGCCCTGCTGGGCTGGGAGAGGAGCTGCTCCTCAGCAGAAATGTCTTTTTGAAGCTCTTCTTGGTTGAGCCTGGGAGCTGCCTCTGTGCCAGGAGACCAGCCCAGCTCATCAGCACAGACACAGCACAAGGATTTTAATGACCCTCACAGGGATTTGGTGCTGTTTACATCAGATTAAGTCCCTCAGTGTGTTAAAGAAACTTCTCAAGAGTTCAAAGTTAAATTGAAACACCAAATTTTCCTGAAGTTTTAATGGATTCTGCTGAGGGATATGTCTGTGAAAGTTGATCAGACTTTGCTATTTTTCAATGCCCCCATACCCTACTAACTCTTTCCAGTGTGTCAAAACACAGGCTAAAGGACTGGCCTTAGAAATCCCCTTGCTTTGTCTAGTACTCATTACCTCCTCCTTCTTGTCTTATCTTGTTTCCACCCAAATCTCTCTCCACACAGCCTCACAGTCCTTTCCCAATCTTTCTCCCACACACATGCTGGAGTTGCAGGTATTGAATGTGATTTGCCACACACAAACTGTAGGATCTTAGGTTCAAAATCTGCTTAGTTAGGATGTCTCCATTTACACTGAGGGCATAGACCTTGCCGTCTCTCAGAGGATCAATAACAACGTTTTTCACCAATCTTGCACTGTAACAGTAGTCATGCAGAGTGCCAACTTCTAGAAGCCCCAAAAGCCTCATGACACCCACAAAAGCAAGCTATTCCTCTTCTCTCTTAAATGTCCAGATCCTCTTGTGCAGACTCTTCCCAGTCCAAAGCTACCAACCTCCCTGCTGAAGTTTGATATATTCCATCCAGTTAACAACACAGAAAACACAGGGAAAAGTTAACACTCTGCTGCAATTGTAGCTTTTGTCACAAGGTGGCAATATTACTCTAAAATACACAATGACCAGTGGGGCTGGGGACCAGTTAAACCCAAACACCGAGTGTTACAGGGAATACCGTCCCACTTAAACAAGAACTCCCCACACACGGCCTGAATCCAAAAGTCAAAATCAGTGCAGGGAAGGGTATCTCTTTATTAAGGGAGAAAGCATCCACCTCTTGTCAACACAGCACACAGTATACAGCAATTTTAAACGATCACCCAATCACTTTGTCCTTCTCCAGCCGTTTCAGTTGCCCAAAATGAAAACACAGATCCAAGTTCCCGCTCACTTCTTCCTTAGTACATCTCACCAGTCACACAAACAGTCATTCACAGAGGCAGGACCCAATGAAAATAATGATTAAAATAGCAGCAATAAACAAGGATTTGCTCACTTGACCCAAAGAACTGCTGGTGGATCTCCCCAACAGAACAAACCCTTTCTGTGGCCACTGCACCTTCCTGATGATTGCAAACAAAACCACCCAGGCTTGCCCTGAGCACAGAACGTCTTCTGCGTCTTGTCAGCTGCCTTTTAGCCATGTGTAGGCCTGACAGGCATACACATCATTTTAAACATACAATTTTGTCTGCAGTCCAGCAGCATGTCTTGTCTGTCCCCATGATGAGCAGCTGGGGACCAGAGGTCCCTCCAGGAAGGTCCCAGAGACATCCATAGCCCAGGTTGCTCTTGCAGCCAGAGTTTCTCATGGCAAACTCACCAATTGATAGAGAGAAAAGGACTCTCCAGTCAGTTTAAGTTAGAAAGTAGTATATTTATTAAAATGCTGGGCAAGCCCAGGAGAAATCTCCCACAAGGATGTGCAAAATACCCAGGGCTCTTGCCTTATTTTTTCAATCAAAATCTTACCTATTCATTTAGTTACCCAATATGCCTATAGATATGAATTACCTAACACCCCATACCCTCACTTTGCATTAAAATTAGCTCTAAGTTCTTTTGCACAGTCTTTGCACAGTTCTTTCCTTCAAATGGGTCAGTGGGCGTTTGAAATGGGTCAGAAGTCTCCTAATGATCAAGTCAGGGAGCCTTCCTTGCCTTCAGCTTTTCACCTTGGTCTTGTTCCTAGATTCTTGGGCCCTTTGACCGTAGTTCAAGCTCCCAACCTGGTTCTGGCTGGTTGCAGGGTCCAGGTGCACTTATGGTTTCTTCACTTCAACAATATTCCAGCTGCCCAACTTGACACAACAAAGCCAAGCAAGTGGTTTATTTTCTTATCTCTACTGGCTCAGCCCCTGATTATTAACTTTCTACATTGCTTCTACTCTGATCATTATATACATAGCTTCTATTCCTCAGCTAAGCTCTTAACCCTTTGATTTTTGCATCAGAAATATGATGCTATTTTAGATACAAACACAATCAAGGTGTTGTATCAGGATGCTCTGCCTGGAGTGCGGTGAAAATGGCTTGAAAAACACTCCAACGACAATAAGTACCACAATTACAATCATAATTACATGTTGTATCACTGATGAGATCCATCCAGAAAGTTGGAGCCCTAATGACTGAAACAGAGCACCAACCCAATTGTGCTCTGCCTCTTTTTCCAAATCTTTAATTTTTCCTTCTACACTTTCCAATTGAGAAATATCTTTCTCTACGTCAACTGTCACATTTGGGATATGGATACAACAATGGTCTATTTTATTGCTTAAATATCCACACACCCCACGTTCCTTTAACAACAACAAATCTAAAGCCATCCTATTCTGTATAGTCATACGAGTTGTAGCTTGCAGCTGGAGATTTAAATCCCAAAAACCCTTCTTGGTGGCGGCTGCTAATGTTTCTGTTTGTCCCATCAATCGATAGATCATTTCTCTATTGCTGTAAGAGGCAATTTGAGCAAACAAGGATTCTAACGCCCAACCAAACTTTACTCCACTGTCAGGTTCATGCCATTGATCTTCCTCATTTTCTGCTTCCCTCTTGTGCCTTGTCATTTGTAGTTTTAATTTAGATTGTTTCCAGAAGGAACATAATGTTGGGATTCCTAACGTGATTTGGGTAACTGGCCCATCTACTGGCATATGAGTTGTCCACAAACCATGTCCTAATACCCATACTAAATTCCCTGGGCTCCTTACCGTGGTAGTCTTGCAATTTATGTCCTTCTGGCTGGCAGTTCCTGTCATAGAATGGTTATATCCTCTACATTCACATCCTAATTTTAACAGCATCCTTACAGGCATCAGTCCAATTTCTAATTCCAGAGTGTCACAAGTGTATATTTTTGTACAATTCCAATTTTCCTTTTGCTGTCTGAGTTGTCTCTGCGTAGAATGTAGCATAGTTAAACCTTTGTGTGTCTGATTAACTTTCCCCGTCTACTGGATGCACCATTTAACTGTATCAATGTAACTATAGGTTTCTAACAAGCTTGGTCCCCAAATTGTTCCCCATTCTTCCAAGGCAGTAACCCGTGTGTGATCCTCACACACTATTTCATTCTGAAGTATTACTTTTAAAGAGCTGACATTTCGTATGACATCATATTCACACCATCCCACATCCTTAAATCTTCCAATTTTTGTAAATACTGCAGCCGCCCCCCCCCCCTTAGTAATGCTGTTTCCTTGTGGACTAAACAGGCACTGCATCACTCCCCCCCCGCACTAGTGCTGTTCCTGTGTGGACAAAACCTTTACTGCAGCCCCCTTCCCCCGTACTGCTGCCCCCTTGTGGGCAAAAACGGTACTGCAGCCCTCGCTTCCTCATCAGTGTTGTCCCCTTGTGGACAAAACCGGTACTGCAGCACCCCCTCCTCACTAGTGCTGCCTCCTTGTAGGCAAAACCGGCACTGCGCCTCCCCCCCTCAGTAGTGAAAAAAAACAGGCACTGCAGCTCACCCACCCAGTAGTGCTGTCTGGGTGTGGACAAAACCAGTACTGCTGCTCCCCCCGCCCCATCACAAGTGCTGTCTCCTTGTGGACAAAATGGGTACAGCAGTTCCCCCTCCTTCAGCAGGGCTGCCCCCCTGTGGACCAAACAGGTCCTGCCGACCCCCTTCAGTAGTGCTGCTCCCTTGTGGACAGAACAGGTACTGCGGCACCTCCCCGAGCAGTAGTGCTGCTTTCTTGTGGCCAAACACAGTACTGCAACCTCCCCCCCAGTAGTGCTGCCCCCTTGTGGACAAAACAAGTACTGCAGCTCCCCCTCCGAGTAGTGCTGTCAACGTGTGGACAAAACCGGCACTGCATCCCCTTCCAACTCACTGGGGCTGCCCCCTTGTGCACAAAACCGCCACCCTAGCTCCCCCCCATTATAGCGGTCCCCTTGTGGACAAAACCGGAACTGCAGCCCTCTCCCCTCCCCAGCAGTGCTCTGCCCTTGTGGAGAAAACTGTTACTGCAAGCCCCGTTTTCAGTAGTGCTGCCTCCTTGTGGAAAAAGCCATTACTGCTGCCCCCCCCCTCCTTCAGTAGTGCTCCCCTCTTTTGGAAAAAAGCAGTATGGCAGCCCTCCCCCCTCGCCCCAGTAGTGCAGTCCCCTTGTGGACAAAACAGGTACTGCAGGTCCTCCCCCTCAGTAGTGCTGTATCCTTGTGGACATAACAGGTACTGCAGCCCCCCGCTCCTCACTCATACTGGCCCCTTGTGGACAAAACCGGCACCCTAGCTCCTCCCATTATAGTGACTCCCTTGTGGATAAAACCAGTACTGCTGCCCCCCCTCATAACTAGTGCTGTCCCCTTGAGGACAAAATGGCTACTGCAGCTCCACCCCCTTCAGCAGTGCTGCCCCCTTGTGGACAGAACAGGTACTGTGGTCCCCCACCAATAGTGCTGCTTTCTCGTGGACAGACCAGGTACTGCGTCCCCACCCCCCACCCAGTAAGGCTGCCCCCTTGTGGTCAAAACCAGTACTGCAGCCCCCCTACACCAGTAGTGCTGCTCCTTTGTGGAAAAAAAACAGTACTGCAGCCCAACCCCACTCAGTAGTGCTGCCCCCTTGTGGACAAAACCAGTACTGCTGGCCCCCCCTCATCACTAGTGCTGTCCTCTTGAGGACAAAATGGCTACTGCAGTTCCACCCCTTCAGCAGTGCTGCCCCAACCCCAGTAGTGCTGCTTCATTTTGGACAAAACTGTTACTGCACCAACCCCCCTACTAGTCCTGTCCCCTTGTGGACAAAACTGGTACGACCGCCCCCCACCCTTCAGTAGTGCTGCCCTCTTTTAGACAAAACCGATACCGCAGCACCTCCCCTCAGCAGTGCTGCCCCCTTGTGGACAAAACCGGTACTGCGTTCCCCCCCCCCAAGTAGTGCTGATTCCCTGTGGACAGAAATGGTACAGCACCTCCCCTCCCCCGCTCAGTATGTCCATCCAGTTGTGGACAAAAGAGGTACTTCAGCCCCCCCCCCCCCCCCCCTTAACAGTGCTGCTTCCTTGTGGACAAAATAGGTACTGCAGCCCCACCCCCAAGTACTACTGCCCCCTTGTGGAGAAAACCAGTACTGCCGTCCCCCCCACCCTCAGTAGTGCTGCCCCCTTGTCGACAAAACCGGTACTGCTGCCCCCCACACCAGTAGTGCTGCCACCTCGTGGACAAAACAGGCACTGCAGCCCTCCCTTCTTCAGTATTGCTGTTTCCCCTTGTGGACAAAACCAGTACTGACCACCACTTGCCAGTAGTGCTGTCTTTCTCTGTACAAAACTGGTACTGCCAGCCCCCCCCTTCATTAGTGCTGCCCTCTTGTGGACCAAGTGCTGTATCTTTGTGGACAAAACAGGTACTGCAGCCCCCCCACCAGTAGTGCTGTATCCTTGTGGACAAAACAGGTACTGCAGCCCCCTCTCTTCAGCAGTGATGCCCCCTTGTGGACAAAACCGGCACTGCAGTCCCCTCTTCAGTAGTGCTGATTCCTTGTGAACAAAACCGGTACTGCAGCTCCCCCCAGTAGTGCTGTCCCCATGTGGACAAAACCGGTACTGCAGCCCCCCTCCTCACTAGTGCTGACCCCTTGTGGACAAAACCAGTACTGCAGCCCCGCCTCCCTCAGTAGTGCTGCCCCCTTGTAGAGAAAAGCATTATTGCAGCCCACTCCCTACTCAGTAGTGCTGCCCCCTTGTGGATAAAACCGATACTGCAGCCCCCCCACTCCAGTAGTGCTGTCGTCTTGTGGGCAAAACAGGTACTGCAGCCCACCCCTCACAAGTGCTCCCGCCTTGTGGACAAAACCGGCACTGCAGCCCCCTCCACCAGTAGTGCTGCCCCCTTTTGGACAGAACAGGTACTGCAGCCCACTCCCTACTCAGTAGTGCTGCCCCCTTGTGGATAAAACCGATACTGCAGCCCCCCCACTCCAGTAGTGCTGTCGTCTTGTGGGCAAAACAGGTACTGCAGCCCACCCCTCACAAGTGCTCCCGCCTTGTGGACAAAACCGGCACTGCAGCCCCCTCCACCAGTAGTGCTGCCCCCTTTTGGACAGAACAGGTACTGCAGCCCGCCCCCTGCTCAGTAGTGCTGCCCCCTTGTGGACAAAACTGGTACCGCCGCCCCCCGTCCTTCAGTAGTGCTGACCTTTTGTGGACAAAACCAGCACTGCTGACCCCTTCCAGTAGTGCTGCTCCCCTATGGACATAACGAGTACCGCAGCCCTCCCCATTCAGTAGGTCTTCCCTCTTGTGGACAAAACATGTACTGAAGCCCTACCCCTTCAGTAGTGCTGCCCCCTTGTGGACAAAAGTGGTACGGCATGCCCCCACCCCCAGCAGTGCTGATCCTTTGTGGACAAAACCAGTACTGCAGCCCCCCATTCCAGTTGTACTGACCCGTTGTGGACAAAACCAATACTGCAGCCCCCAGCCCAGTGGTTCTGCCCCCCTGTGAACAAAACCGGTATTGCAGACCCTTCATTTCAGTAGTGCTGCCCCCTTGTGGACAAAACCTATACTGCAGCCCACGCCTCAGAAATGCTGCCCCCTGGTGGAAAAAAACGGCACTGCAGGCCCTCACCAGTAGTGCTGCCTTCCTTGTGGACAAACCCAGTACTGCAGACCCCCCCTGCAGTACTGCTGACCCCTTGTGGACAAAACTGGTATTGCCGGCCCCACCCCAGGTAGTGATGCCCCCTTGTGGACGAAACCGGTGCTACAGCCCTTCCCTTCCAGTAGTGCTGCCTGGTTGTGGATAAAAACCGGTACTGCAGGCCCCACCCACAGTAATGCTGCCCCCTTGTCGACAAAACCAGTACTGTAGCCCCCTTATTTTCACTAGCGCTGCCCCATTGTGGACAAAACAGGTACTGCAGCCCCTGCCACCAGTACTTCTGACTCCTTGTGAACAAAACGGGTACTGCAGTCTCCAAACCAGTAGTGCTGCCCCTTTGTGAACAAATCCGGAACAGCAGGCTCCCCCCCCCCCCCCACTATGTCTATCCCCTTGTGGACAAAACCGGTACTGCCCCTTTCTTCCAGTAGTGCGGCCCCCTTGTGGGCAAATCCGGTACAGCGCTCCCCCCCTTTCAGTAGTGCTTCCCCGTTGAGGACAAAACCAACACTGCAGCCCCCCCACTCCAGTACTGCTGTTCTCTTGTGGACAAAACCGGCACTGCAGCCCCCCCCACCAGTTGTGCTGTATCCTTGTGGACAAAACCAGTACTGCAGTCCCCCGTACCAGCAGTGCTGTCCCCTTGTGGACAAAACCGGTGCTGCAGCCCCTTGCACCAGTAGTGCTGTATCCTGGTGGAAAACCCAGGAAATTCAGCCCCCCTCTCCTCACTAGTGCTGCCCTTTTGTGGACAAAACTGATACAGCAGGCCCCCCTTCCCTTCAGCTGTACTGCCCCCTTGGAGACAAAACCAGAAATGCAGCCCTCTGCACAAGTAGTGCTGCTTCCTTGAGGAAAAAGCTGTACTGCAGCCCCTGCCACCCAGTACTGCTGCCCCCTTGTGGACAAAAGTGGCACTCCCGACCCCCTTCCTTCTGCAGTGCTGACATTTTGTGGACAAAACGTGTACTGCTGACTGCTTCCAGTAGTGCTGACATTTTGTGGACAAAATGGGTACTGCAACCCCCCCCCCTTTCAGTAGGTCTTCCCTCTTGTGGACAAAACAGGTACTGCAGCCCCCTGCCTCCCTTTGTAGTGCTCCCCCGTTGTGGACAAAACAGGTACTGGAGCCCACCCCCCCAGAAGTGCTGCCCACTTGTGGACAAAACCGGCATAGCAGCCCGCCCACCAGTAGTGCTGCATCCTTCTGGACAAAACAGGTACGGCAGCTCCCCCTCCAGTAGTGCTGTACTCATGTGGTCAAAACCAGTACTGCAGCCTCCCCCTCCTCAATAGTGCTGCCCCCTTGTGCAAAAATCCCTGTACTGCAGCCCCACACACATCAATGCTGCCCCCTTGTGGATAAAACCGGTACTGCAGACCCCCCCACTTCCAGTAGTGCTGCCCCCTTGTGAACAAAGCCGGTACTGGAGCCCTCCCCGCCAAGTAGTACTGTCCACTTGCAGACAGAACAGGTACTGTGGACCCCCAAGCAGTACTGCTGCTTCCTCGTGGACAAAACCGGTACTGCAACCCCCCCCCCCCAAAGTAGTGCTGTCACCTTCTGGACAAAACAGGCACTGTAGCCCCCTCTCCCCAGTAGTGCTGCCCTTTTGTGGAGAAAACTGGAACTGCAGCCCCTCCTTCCTCACTAGGGCTGACGACTTGTGGACAAAACTGGTATCGCCGCCCCCCCCCCCCCCCTTTCAGTAGTGCTGACATTTTGTGGACAAAACTGGTACTGCTGATCCCTTCCAGTAGTACTGCTCCCTTGTGGATAAAACAGGTGCTGCAGCCCCCCTTCTGCTTTCAGTACTGCTGCCCCATTGTGGACAAAACAGGTACTGCAGTCCACCTGTGGGAGTCCAGAGTTTTTTCCTGGCTCCTTTGGGGGTGCAAAAACCTCCCTGGCAGACCCCTCAGAGACCCCTGAGTGCTGCCCAGAAGCTGCAGGGGCTGGATTTGGCTCCTTGGGAGAATCTGCCCACATTGAGAGAAGAGACACAGAAAATAATGATGAATAGAGTGTAAATTAGAATGTTAGAATGTAGATAAATAGGTTTTCTTGAATGTTTATGATAAGGGACACGTGGCCAAGATGGAGAATTTGGGGGGTGGACACCTTTTCCTCCTTCTTCTCCATGTCATCCATGTTGGGTGACACGTTGGCCTCTTGGATTGGTTGGGGTCAGGGCTGGACCATTTAATAAAATTGTATTGTATTGATAAAATTTTGTAAACATGTAATACGTAGTACTAACTATATAAGATAAGCCCTGCCTTGACCAGGCAGATTCCACCATGGATGCCAGGCTGAGCAGACCGCTGCTGGCCAGGCAAAATGTCCCAGAGATAAGAAATAATAAACTGTCCTTGGAAAAAAGAGAAAACCGTCTCCGGCAGTCTCTCTTCGGCGGCTTTGGGGAAAACCAGGTTTTGAACCACCTTCGTGTCCCTCTGGGGTGATCTCGGGGCAGAGGAGGAACCCCAGACTGGGGCACCTGGCGTCCCTGGGTGGGCATTGACATCTGGCATCCCCCTGGCTGGGCAGTGACATCTGACGTCTCTGGATGCACCACAGCCCACAAAGGTGGGTGCGGACCCCCAGAAGGGCAAGCTCAAGAAGACACACAGTGATGGAGGAGACCCCCTCAGGCAGAGACATTTGGCACGGACCCTGGTGGATCCTTGTAGCCTGCAAAGGCAGGTACAGACCCCCAAAAGACAGAACTTCAGAAGAGGCACGCTGTTGAAAAGGACTTTGGAGGAGATTTATGGCCCTCTGCCAAGAAAAGCCGAGTTCCAGACGCGAGTCGGAGAGGAGGTGTCCCGGGAAGCCTCGCTCCTGTGCACTGCTGGTCGGTTTCAGGAACCTCCGAATCGATTTTGGACGGATTGCTTTTGGGTAAGATGGTTCAGAATCAGACACATCATAGGATTCCCACCTAGCCATGAGCAGGGGGTGGGAGGTTTACGGCTGCCTTGCTATCAGCAGGCAGAGAAAGCAATTAAAGTTCCTCAGAGACTGGGGAAGGATTCTCACCTAGCTATGAGCTGGGGGAGGGAAGTTTATGACTGCCTTGCCAGCAGCAGGTGGTTCAGCAAGGGCCTTGCCATCAGCAAGGCCAGGGAAAAAATTAAGTTAGAAATATTTCCAAGTGAGTTGCAGGACATACATTTTTGCTATTTCACCCCTTCAGAAACCCTGACCCCAGAAGGCGGGAGGGCGCTACAGGCGACTCCCCGGGCCGTGGGGGACAGAGGGGAGGGGGACGGGACCATGAAAAAATGCGGGCTCAGTGCCGCAGGGATGTCCAGGGAGAGGCAACCTGCGGGGACTGGGACGCAGAAGGACAGGACCATGTGGGCGGCTCTCAGCCCAAAGGGGGGAAGGGAGCGGCAGCCTTCACACTGACCGGGACAAAAACAGGAAAAAAAGCGCGGATTCGGTGCATTTAGCTGCAAGGGATGTCCAGGGAGGGGCAACCTGCGGCAATGGCCGGGACGCAGGAAAGCGAGAATTGTGAAAAGACACAGACAGACCTGTCTCCAGCTGTCAGAAATGCTGGGGGAGGAGATGAATGCCCTGTTTCAGGGAAACCTGAGTTGTCCACATTAGAACTGGCAGATTCTAATGGGGAGAGGAATTTATGCTTTTTAAGTCAAAGGTGAAAAAATTAACAACTCTTAAGCAATTGCAGGCAGCTGCCCGGACAGAGCCGGACAGAGCAAACCCAGGCACAGCAGCGTGAGGTCACAGCCCAGGCTCACCGAGAGAGGGGGGGGAGGCACAGCCACCCTGCTCCAGAGGCTCCAGCAGCACCCCCACTGCTCCCCCTGTGCCTGCACAGACCCAGTGCTGCAGGCGGGAGGGGAATGGGGGATGGAGAGAGGCCAAGAGCTGCTTTTTATCTATACTGTGGAGAACAAATAGAACAAGGGAACAGGACAAGAGAGTCAGTTTTATTTTCAGTTCTTGTATGTTAAACTAAAGGTGTTTGTTTTTGCAATTTTGTTAAAAAAATAGCTGAAACTTTAAGAATGGTAAAGGTATTTTAATAGTATTAGGTATTTTAATAATTGAAGGTATAATAAGGTATTTTGTATTTTATTTGAATATATATCACCTATATTTAGTGATTTGTTATTGGTCAGATATGAGTGGACATTTATTTAAATGTCAACATTGAGTTTTAATTTCCTATAGTTAATGGTTTTAGAGAAGCCAGTTTATAAGTATTTGCAATATTGTCAATATAAATCAATAGATTTTGAGTTGGATTTTAAAATTTAAATTTAGTTTCTGTATTTAATTTTAAAAAACACTGTAATAAGATTGTATGAATTCTATATTACAGAATGATTTTGTTTTCTGTTTCATTGTTTAATTTGAAATCTTTCAATACTTTAAGTAAGTTTTGGAAAGCCTCCAGATATGTCCTTGAATCAAATGTATGAAGATAATCAGTTTAAGTTGTGAACTTAATGCTTCTTTAGTTTTCCTTTTATTAATTCTCTCTTTTATTTTGGCAGGTCTTTTGTGACCTGACACTTTGATATCTTATGGTTTTGAATATTTTGCAGAATTCCAGAAAATTATTTGAGCTTCATTCTCAGAAAAAAATTTTAATGTTATGGTTTTCCTGAGTTGCTATCATAGAAGCACTGCAGTGTCTTGCCATGTTCAAAGTATCTTACCCTAAAGATGAATTTTAGAGAAAATGAGTTGCTAGAGGAGTTTGATTTCTTTTTGAAATGTTTAATTGTAACTTTGTTGTTAAGAGTTGTGGTTTATTTCTTTAATAAGAAGATGTCAGAGAGTTCTCTTCCAATTAGAGTTTAGGCTCTGGCCAAGCCTTAATTCTAACTGAAAGAGAAATTGTGAAAACCCAGGTGTTTTCTGCATCAAAATAATATTCCAATCGTTTGGATTGGCAATTTGACTTATCAATATAACAGCTGAAGCTGACTTTGAAGTGAATTTGGTGTTCATTTTCCGGAGATGACCATCTAATTCCTCATTGAATCAAGGTTTGTCAGCTGTCTGCAGACCCTGAGGTGATGACACAGTTTTTTTTTTTTAAATTGATAATTATCTAATCTTGTAAATGTATGCCTGTTATTTAAAGTATTGTTAATTATTGTATTATGTTTACTTGCAGAAGATTGTAAACTTTGGGTTTGTTTTCTTTGTTAGATAATACTTGAAATAATAGAACAAGGGAAAATTTTCCAGTTTTGATCAAAAATATAGAGACAGAGAAAGTTGAAAAGCTTACAAAGTAAGCATTTGGAGGAAGGGTTCTGTTTGTGTCTCCACAGAGAGAGGACGGAGATGGTTGAAGCCTGCAGCAAGATTGGAACACCACAACATATAGCTTCAGTTGTCAAGGAGCAAATGACGGAAGTTCTTCAAGAACAACATGAAAAGGTTTTTGCAAATTTCAAGAAGAAAAAGAATCCATCTAAAGGACAATGCTACGACTGTGGAATTTTTGGACATTTTGGGAAAAATTGTCCTCAATCCACAAAGACTTCCAAGCCACCAGAACTTTACCCTAGATGTCGCAGAGGAAGACATCTGGCAAGTGAATGTTATTCTCTGACAGATGTGGACAGAAAACCATTGCCACTGCCAAAAAACACGAAGTGCAGGACCATCTTGTGCTACGACAGAAATGATGGCAGTGCAACAAGGAACAGCAACAACACCGGCACAGACAATACAGTTGTCAGGGAGCGTCAATCTGACTCCCTCAGCAGGGCGTTAGGGGACATCCCCTGTGACAGGGACTTGCTGCCCAGGAACGCAGTACATCCTGTCAGCTTCAAAAGTGACTTGTTTTTTTGAATGAAGAATCTGCATCTATACGTACAGGACTGAAAGCACCGTGCCGAAAGAGACAAGATTTTTTGATAATAGGCAGAGACCGGTGCAGCAATTTTGGACTGACAATGTATCCTACAGCAGACTGCTTCGAAGAGATGACAATTTTAGCAAGGGCTCTTCGACCCCCATTGACAATTCCACAAAATACTCAACTGGCAAAAGCGATAGCTCTGCCATCGCATCCATTGGAGCATCAAGCAATGTTGGTGATGGGCGAAGGGCATCCACACTACAATGACCATGTCGAAGTACACACGTTATGGTTGAAGTACATAACCCGTGAACAGCCAACTATTACTTGGGACTTGATATACCATAACAGGAAAACAACCATCACAGGGATGGTGAACACCGGACGTGACAGTGATTTCATATATTTTCTGACCTCGAGAATGGAACTTGATTGTATCTTTGGATCAAATCACAGGAGGAAGTTCTGTATGCCTCCAAAGTGAAAATTCAATAGCATTCACAGGACCCGGACAGAAGACAGCTATTACTTGTGTAAAAGCCATTCACTGTATGGGAAAGAGATCTCCTTTCACAGTGGAACATGTACCTGACAATGGATTTTTAGTAGGACTTACTGTGGCACTTGCCACTCCACACCGATACGTGGACTCTTTACCATTCCATTTAGTAGTGTTGGGAGAAGAAACACAGCTATATGGTTTGATTTTTCATTGGGACGAACACAAAAAAGACACTCTTTTAATTATAGAATGGGTTTTCCTATCTTACAGATCTCTAAAGACAATTCTTACAGATTCAGAAATGACAGTACAAGTGATAATAAAGGGAAGAACAAGGTTGATGACAATAATGGGCAAGGACTTTTCAATGAATAATGCAGCAAGGACCACAGATTTCTACAATACCAATGAATCAAAAAATGGATGAGGCAGCAGCTTGGCCTCAATCTCAACAAGTAATACCTTTGAACAGACAAATTCCTACAGAGACACACAGACCTGCAACAGCAGCTCAAGATACTTTAGTTGATTGGACAAATATTCGAATGGACTTGACATGAAGCAGAAAATGTCCTGCAATTGGGACTGGTGAAATAGCCATGCCAGTGAATTATGACCCACAAGGACAAAACCAAAGATGGAAATAATTAAATCATGATTTAGTTAAAAATTTTATTAAGCCAATTAGAGATTATGGACTGGGATCTTCATATTTTAAACCATTTTTAAAAGGTATTCTCAATGAATATGACTTGACTTCATGTGACATGAAATCTCTTGTGTCATTGATACTTACTGACACACAGGGACTTATATGGGAGCGCAGATGGAGAAGAGCTTTGGAGGAGCTGCGAAAGAAATACCAAGGTGGTGCTCATGCTGACCTCACCATGGCAGAATTAGCAGGAGACCCTCCTCACAATGATCCAGTACAACAAGCCGCCAAGATTCCAAGGGGAGTGTTGGCAGACATCAAGGAAAAAAGATGTGAACTTCTCTTCAAACAAGATTTAAAAGACTTAAGGACTGACAGTGAAAAATAATTGTTTATATGCTGTTGTATCTTATTTTTTGTCAACTGTATTAGGTGAAAAAGAGGATTTACCAGTGATGCAGCCAAGGGAGAGTGTTTGGGAAAGTTTAGCATGGACAGTGGGGTTGGAAACAATTTGTTTAAGGCATTCCAGGCAAAAAAGCCATTTTCAACATGTCTGGTGGGATTGACAGTGAAAGAATGGTCCATTCTGGAGGGCATCCCTTCATGGGTGATGTGAGTTGTGACAACTCCTGTGAATGGATGGCATGTGTGGGTTCAATTTCTCCCTGTGGCTGTTTTCAAACCAAAAGAATTAGAAATTTTTGGTTCAACAATGGATTTTGGAATTGTATGTGATGTTTTAGGGGTGAAAAAGAACCAGACAATGGATGTTACTCCGAATTAGAATGTATATAGCAATTATATTGTAGTCTCAAACAAACCATCCTTCCGAGTTCTAGCACAGTTATTGTGCCTGGATGGTCTGTTTGACCTTTTTGATCTTTTACCTTTGTAAAAAGAAATTTTGAAAGTAGGTTTTTATATATTAGTGGAGCTTGTTACTATTCTCATTGCTTCGCCATGCATCATCCCATGCACTCGGCACGCCTTGAACAAAGCTGTGAAAAGGGCTCTGGACAAAACCGTGAAGGAGATCTTTTTGCTGCAAACAGAGGGGGGAGATGTGGGAGTCCAGGGTTTTTTCCTGGCTCCTTTGGGGGTGCAAAAACCCCCCTGGCAGACCCCTCAGAGACCCCTGAGTGCTGCCCAGGAGCTGCAGGGGCTGGATTTGGCTCCTTGGGAGAATCTGCCCACATTGAGAGAAGAGACACAGAAAATAATGATGAGTAGACTGTAAATTAGAATGTTAGAACGTAGATAAATAGGTTTTCTTGAATGTTTATGATAAGGGACACATGGCCAAGATGGAGAATTTGGGGGGTGGACACCTTTTCCTCCTTCTTCTCCATGTCATCCATGTTGGGTGACACATTGGCCTCTTGGATTGGTTGGGGTCAGGGCTGGACCATTTAATAAAATTGTATTGTATTGGTAAAATTTTGTAAACATGTAATACGTAGTACTAACTATATAAGATAAGCCCTGCCTTGACCAGGCAGATTCCACCATGGATGCCAGGCTGAGCAGACCGCTGCTGGCCAGGCAAAGTGTCCCAGAGATAAGAAACAATAAACTGTCCTTGGAAAAAGAGAAAACTGTCTCCGGCAGTCTCTCTTCGGCGGCTTTGGGGAAAACCAGGTTTTGAACCACCTTCGTGTCCCTCTGGGGTGATCTCGGGGCAGAGGAGGAACCCCAGACTGGGACACTCCTCGACCCCGGGGGGATGCTCAGTGGGTCTCTGTCGTTGTCCGTGCCCCCAGGGGGATGCTCTGTTGGGGTCCGTCCTCCTCGCCTTGGGGGGATCCTCTGTCGAGTCCATCGTCCTCCTCGGCCCA
>NW_027635880.1:45189-83404 GCF_903797595.1 Erithacus rubecula
CTCCCCAGGCTCCCCCCATGCTCTCCCGAACCGTACACGTTCCCCTCTGAGGGCCTCAAGTCTCCGTGCAGAATCAAAAGTGTCCCTCCAGGGCCCTCCTGGACCCCAAACTCTCCGCAAGAGGAACTTCTGGGACTGCAGCTCCCATCATGCTCCACGGTTCCAGTAAAACGCCATTCCAGCAGAGACTCCATCCCCCATCATGCTCCACGCCACACAGAGAGACACTGCAGTTGCGCCTACAACTCCCATGATGCTCCGCACCCCATTAAACCATATTATACCCACGCCTACAACTCCCATCATACCCTGTGCCCTAGAGAGCCCTGTCAGCGCGCCCAAGTGTGGGCCCGGACCCCAAAGGGTCCCAGATTCTCCTCCGTGACCTCCAAGTGCACCCCTGGACACTCAAGTGCCACTCTGAAGCCCAGATTTCCTTCTAAATTTTTTCCCCCAGACCCAAAACTGCCCCAAATGTGCTCCAGAAATGTCTCCATGGACCCTTAAGTGCCCACTTGAATTATCAAAATATGAGTATTGGTCTAATACCGATACTTAACTGTGACAGACAAAAGATTCTCTAACAGTTTAAAGTTAGAAAGTGCATGTTTATTCAGTGCTGGGGAGCAGCGTGAGGTAATCCTCTAATACACACTGCAAAACTACAGGTGATCACAAAGTCTATTTATTAGCAAAGGAATCAAAAAAATACATATTCATAATAACAGCCCCTCCCATCCCCTGCTTCCATGATAATTAGCTTGAATAACTATTAAGCATGCGTGATTGACTTCTTAAATTAAATCTGGGGTCGTTTTCGTGGGAAGGTGTCTTAAAAGGAGGAAGTAAGGCGAGTCTTCCTCACCCTAAACTTTTGATCTTTTCTACCACTGACAATACAAATGATTTCTGGGGATAGTCCAATTTTCCAAAGAATGGGTTTCTAGTTTCATTGTCTATGTTCCTTTGGTTCTGCTCCCTAGTTTCATCTTTTCCCATTGTAAGCACAGCTGAGCAAACATGAAATGACAGACAATCAATTACTTAAGTTTCAGATAACTACTCCCTTCTAATTTTTTAATTGTTTTCAGCAAGGTCACTAAAATCCTAATTTTCTAAGATTAGTGTTTCATTCCTCACTTTTCCTTTGAAATTAGTAAATTCTTTTACTCAGTATGGGGATTTCTCTTCATCTATCCCAGATGCACGGCGGCGATCTCTTGAGACCAAGCCATTCGCCTTTGATAGCGATGCTAAGTCTGCCACTTGTCATAATATTCTCCAATTCCAAACAAGTACAGCAATAGACAAAATCAAACTTGTACTGACTAAAATAAGCACTACAGTGATTTGGTGAATTAAAGCATTAAGCAAACCAGTTGCTGTTGGTGACCATGCAAATAACACATCCCACCAATGATGAGACACATGTTCTTTAAATCTTTTAAAGACTCCTTTTATGGTTTCCACATCATGGTGTATTGTGATCAAAGTTCTTTTCCCGGCATATTGAATTAATTTTAATTTTTTTTTTTTTAATTCCTGATGTATCAGTAACTGAGTGACTAGAGTTAAATTCATTCCTATAGGCGCAGGCAATATTTCTTACAGGTGCCTGATAGGAAAAGTCGCATCCTTTGATTTTAGCAAAATTGTAAACACATAAATTGAATTGAGTCTCATTCACTATTTGATTGTCTATTGTTATGGTGGGACATGCTGTTCTAAGACAGACACAACCTTGTCCTATATACACAAATGAAGTTGTTTGCTTGGTTAGATGCATTTCAAAGTGGCAAATGCTTTGGTTTGTGTCCAGACAAGTATTTTTGTCGTCTTCTAAAGTTCCCTCACATATATATTCCAATTGTTTTCTCATAGAACAGGGCTCTAGGTAAATGGTCTGCCATTTTACTTCAATTTTTCATGCCTACATTCTATGATCATAAGGATACAGTACAGTCCCTTCATGATTTAATCCTAAAGCAACTATTGTGTATATTAAGCTCACAGATGCACTATGTATAGTTAAAACAAAAGCTGTTACTGTATTTGCCTCAGGGTCATAGGTAAAATTAACCAAAATCCACCAAGGTTGAAGCTCTCTTTCCATCTCAGAGGCATTATCCCAAACAATTTTGCGAATTTCAGGAGGAAACATCCCTTCTTCACCTTCCCTGATAACTGCGGCATCCACTGACTGCATCCACATTTGTGCTTGAGTACATCCAAGAGCCAGAGAAATGTTTGCACTAGCTGTGCCTGGGGCTTTAATTATTACCTCATGGTCTTGCTCTTCTATGATTTCCCATTTTGGTAATATTTTGGTTAGTTTCCAATGATTGTTACCAATGTTAATAAAGAAGATTGCAAAGGCTGCTGTAAATTAACCGAATCACTTCCCATCACAGTTAATTTGTTCATTGACACCTCTGAGTCCATTGTGTTTAAAACTCCCAATCCTGTTCCTAATATCCCAGTGAGGTCTCTCTTTTTCTTAAAACTAGAGGTCATACGGTTTTGAAGCCAAGTAGTCCATTCCTCAAAAGGAGTTTTGAGAAATGGGGCACATTCTGGCCGAATGCTAGAAGCATTTACCTGCATTCCCATTTTTACTTACTTTAGAGACCATTTTGGGTTAGTTAGCAGTCTCTGAATTCCTGTTTTCTTAATAGCATATGGTCCAATTTTAGTAATTGTGGGAATTATGGGTTGTTCCTTTTTCTTTGAAATAACCGGAGTTTGGATTGCTACAGCCCTCTCTGACACTGGTGGGGTTGATTTGGCTTTCATTTTGTGGAGCTCTGTGCAATATTGAGTAACATTAAAGTCAAGATCAAACCCTTTTGCTGCGCATCCTTCAATTTTAAGTCTAAATTCAGGACATGTGGTCAAACATTTGTCACAGCATCCAGGACCAACTTGGATGAGTTCCATGGGTGGATGGTAAGCCTCATGGAACCCATTTTGTACAAATGCATATTCACATCCCCAAAGATTCCTTCCTTCCCACATACTTGCATATCTGACCCTTAACATTCTGCTCAAAGCCCTACAAGAGTAGGGGTCGTACGCTTTCCCTTGGCATTGATAAATTTTGGTTACATTGCACTGATGTGGTGTTGCTTTGACTCTTATTATAGTCGTGGCAATGACCACAAGGGTCACAGCCATTTGCATTATGTCCATGGTAGCTATAAGTCCATTACTCGCTGTTCTTGGTGAATTTCAGCTTCAGGTCTTCGTTGTCTGGTGCAATTTTCCAAATTTCTTCAGGAGCCTTCTTCAGTCAGGAGTGATGGATCCACGCCTTCTGTTCCTTGATTTGATTGCCGTGAAGGTGGTGAGGAGTACCTGGAATGGTCCTTCCCACTGTGGTTCCAAAGTCTTCTCTGCAAGAGACTTAACATATACATAATCTCCAGGTTGTACATAATGTACTGGTCCATCTAATTCTCTGCTTTGGGCCCCAGCCACATATTTTTAAATTTTTCTAAATTGTTTATTTAGGGCCACCATGTATTTGTGTAGAGTTTCTTTCTCTACTCGAATGAGTGTTACTCCTTCTTGGACCGCATATGGTCTCCCATACATTATTTCAAAAGGGCTTAATTTCCCTTTTGTTCTTGGCTTTGGTTCTAATCCGTACTAATGCCAGTGGAAGAGCCTGGGGCCAAGGCAAATTTGCCTCTTGTCCCAGCCTAACAATTTGTTGTTTGATCATATGGTACATTTTCTCTACTTGGCCACTGGATTGAGGGTGATAGGAGTATGCAATTCCCAATCTATTCCCAAGTGGTCACTAATTTTCTGTACAATTTTTGAGATAAAATGTGGCCCTCTATCAGAAGATATAGCGGCTGGGACTCCAAAACATGGTATTATTTCTTGTAACAATGCCTTGGTCACCTCTCATGCCTTAGCTGTCAGGGTAGGGAAGGCTTCTGGCCATCCTGAAATGGTACCTGTTAACACTGATAAGTAACGATACCCCCCTTTCCTGGGTAATTTTGTAAAATCAATTTGCCATTGCTGCCCAGGTCCACAGCCCTTCCCAATTTGTCCAATTTTAGGCTTTGGAATGGTTTTAGGATTAATTCGAGGCAAAGACCACACTGACGAGTTACTTATGTAACTGTGCCTTGTAATTTTCTAGCCAGAATTCTATCCTTTAAATAATTGTACAAGGCATCTATTCCTCAGTGTGTTTTCTCATGTTCTTTTTAAGCACTAGTGACCACAATAAGAAAGAAGGTACTACAACTTTTCCTTCTTTGGTTACAACCCAGTCTTCCTGGCTATAAGTTGCTTCCTCTACCTTTATAAGTTATTTTCCTTTTTGTTATATAATGGTTTACCTTCAATAGAGATCTTTCTATCTGGAATTAATGCTGCCTCGACTATTTCATTGGGTACCTCACCTTTGGCTGTGTCTTTTGCCTCTCTGTCCGCCAGAATATTTCCTTCTTCCAATTCTGAGTTCACTTTTTCGGTGTGCCCTGATGTGCATACTTGGAACAGGATATCTGTTAGCTCCTTGGTATTTGTGGCATTTGGCATTATCTAAACAAAGGAAGAGGCCTTAAACCTACACATCTATTTCCTCATCCCCAACAGTTTCCCTGTTCCCAGGGACAGGTTCCAGGGCTGGCTCACTTGCACAGAATGAAGAAGAGCTGCTGCACTTTCCAGTGGCTCAGGGGGCTCACGATCAGTGCTTTGAATTCAGCTTTTGTGCACACTCTGCCTCCCTGAGCCGAGCAGCATTCCTGGGCATGGACACCCCTGCTGCAGCCAACATCCTCCCAGCACAGCTGCAGGAACGAGATTGCAGCAAGCCCTGCCTGAAGGAGTCTCCAGTCTGCTGCAGCCCTGCACCTGCAGTGGAATCACCTTGTGCTGCCATGGGGGAGCAAAGGGGGAAAGGGGCTCTTTACAGCTGAGGGTCTCCTCAATGTGCTGCTGCTGCTCCTCCCTGGGCCTGATTCAGCTGCTGGTGCCTTCCCCTGCAGCTGTATCAGGAGCCTGCCTGGAAAAATGACGCTGCCAGTGCAAGTGACAGCCACCCATCCCTGACATGACCCTACTCACACGGCAGAGCCTACCAAACTGCTCCAGTCAGGAGATGTTAGACAACATAAAAATACCTTCAAACAATGCATTTTCCACATTCTGTCAACATGATGGCCACACAGTCCACATGTTGGGGGCAGACTGCTGTCAGCAGAATGGGGGCAGCCCCAGCAGCTGCTCTCCCCATGGCTGGATGGCCATGGCAGTGGAGGCGAGTCTCTCACCGTGCCCACTGCTGTGGCACCCAGTGCTCTGGAGTTGTTCCCACTGAACTCAGGGTGCTGCTACTGCAGCAACATCACTTCACACATTTGATAACAAAGATTTGGAATGGCATACAGGACTTGACCGAAGAGCTACTTAAAAAAAAACGAACGGGAGGCAGCAAGGGAGTTAGAAGAGTTCACTCCTTCTAATACAAGCATACATGGATTTAAGCAGGGACATTGGACTAATCATACTGGGGACTGGTTTGAAAACCTTGTCTCTAGCAATTCCCACCAGTCGGCAAGATTTTTTCTGGCGAAAGGAGTAGATAAGTGTGGATGAAGTTTGGCAAAGGTAATATGCAACCAATCAATGTAATTGATAAAGCATAGTTCCATTTATTGAAGGCTCCATCTATATTTGTAATCCAAAGTACAACGACTAAGCATATTTGGCATAATTTCATTGGTTTGAGGTACATACGCCTCTCCTACTATTGGCTCTTGTAAGAGTGAGATGATCACCCCTTCCACTTTTTCAGCTATGTCTGTATACGTGCCCTTTAGCAGCAAACCTACTGCATCTATCCTCTATATAGCAACAAACTAACCATCTCTTCCTTCTCGCACATCCTCTAGCTGCAGTAGTATCAATTTTATGAATAGGCTGCTATTGTCTGACCTTGCTAATACGTGCAGTTTAGCAGCTAGATTCTTGCCCTGAATCCGCAGACGAGCCATTTTCATGGGCTGCTAATAAGGCCTCAGCTGAGCCATGTCCATTACTTGCTAGCCAAGTATCAACAGCTAGGTCTATTAAGTTGTTAATTTGGGCTATCCTGCTTTTGTTGGATGTTACAATGATATAATCGAGCAATCTGTGTCCCTATTGTCTGTGGTCCATTTTGAGCTTTATTATTTTGCTCCTACAAACATTGCTTATTCTACAGTACTGTATAATTCTTACATGAATTACATTATATTCATATATTGCAAGATCACTATGTAAAAATCCCTTTCTTGCTAAATAGGTTTCCCATAACATTATTGAGGACCATATCAACGTATGGGGCACACTTTAAGCATTATAACAGTTCAAACAAAAGCTATCTTCATCTTCGAAAACAGAGGTCTTTCTTCTTCTCTTTGCAGGGGGGAAGCAGGGATCTTCATCTCTCCTCTTTATTCAAACTTATGGGATCACAACTGTTTCAACATCTACTCATTTCAGCACGAATGCCTCTGCTCATATCTGCAATTAAACCTATAATCTCTATGTGCTCTAGGGAAACGAGTCTCTTCTCCACAGCTTAAAAAGAGAAATTTCAGTCCATGACTCTCCTCTTTCCCTCATCTGGGGCCTGACTCTTCCTTTTGTCTGACCTTGGTGTTTTCATATTGTTTCTGTGCATATCTTCATCTTGGTCCTGTTCTTTCACTCAGGACACAGAACAAAGTGTCTGCAAGTCTCATTCTGGGCAATGACAGAGTGAATATCTCACTCAGGCAGTGGCTGGAGAAATTGGGATAGAGCATTTCAGACCAGCTGTGACTGGGATGGGATCGTAAGGGCCCAGCCAGAGAGTGGTGGTGGTTGTTCTGGCTGCATGGCTGTTTTCTGGTGTTTGCTGCATTCAATTCCAGCTGCGGGCAGGTGGGTTTCCCTTCCCCTGCCCAGCAGTGAAGGGTGAGTCCCTTGCCAGGACGGGTCCAGCTGTGTCTGCCCCAGGCTGCGCTGCCCAGGAGGGCCCGGCCGCCCGGAGCCGCTCTCCCGGTGGGAAAAAGGCCCCGCGGACCAGGGCAGGGCAGGGTTTGAATGTCAGCTCGGTGTTCTGCTGAGCCATGGGCTCCCTGGCTGTGCCAGGGGGGAATCCAAGATCTTGGCAGCTGCGTGGGCCTCCCCTCTCCGTTTCTAATGGGACCCTGCTGAAAACGGGGCCCAGAGTCAGAGCCCGGCCCTGGCCCAGGCCCGGCCAGGCCTGTGGGCTGCGCGAGGGGCCTGGGCTTGTGTTACCTGTACTGAGGCCAGAAGAGAAAGAGAACTTTCTCAGCATTTATTCACCTTTACATGTGTGTTTCATAAAGATTCTTTCTCATTGGTGTAATGTGGGAATCCTTAAAATCAGAAGGTTTTGGGTAAGCTGCAAAAAAGCAGGCCTCAGAAACAACAGAACTGCAATTAGAGCTAAGCAGAAAGCATAAGGCATGTCAGCAGATGTTACATGACATGTAGAAAGCAAGGACAAATAGAGCAATGGTCTGTGTATTAACGCTTGGCTAGAACAACTCTCTAAGCTGCAGAAAAGTATATCTAGCAAGATATTAGGAAGATCTAAGCTTAATAATGGAGCTCTGTGCATTGTATTTTAAGGCTTACAAGTAGGTATTGTATTCAAAATAAGCAAGTATTATTTTAACCAAAGGTACATGCACTTATAGTGGTTGGATGAAACTATTGTCATCATGCTTTTGCTTTTTGTGATTGGCCAAAAAACTTTCAAAGTGCATTGTAACATCACTAGTCTCTGGCTGTTGCTGAGAG
Source organism: Erithacus rubecula (assembly GCF_903797595.1). Taxonomy (NCBI): domain Eukaryota; kingdom Metazoa; phylum Chordata; class Aves; order Passeriformes; family Muscicapidae; genus Erithacus; species Erithacus rubecula. The sequence goes on from NW_027635880.1 coordinate 53,011, forward strand.
CATGAGCTGCTGGCATCTTCCTGCTGTTCCAACCTTGTAATGACACTGATGCTTGGGAGGAAAGAAAAAATAATAAAGCAGCTTGAGAAACGTTCCACAGCAGTCCCATCCCGTATGTGATTCTGTGCATAAAACCCTGGCCTGCGTTAGTGTAACAGTGTTTCAATATTAAACATCAGACACCAATTGGTCCTTGTCAGGCCCATGGGAGGCTTCCTAGGTCCTGGCTGAGAAAAATTTCAGGTAATCTTTACAAACCATCACAGCAGCCTAGAAGTAACAGGTTCCCTGGGTGAGAGATGGTCTGATGAATTTGAACACATAGAAAGGATCACAGCCAATGCATTGAACCCTAAGGGCAGATGCATCATTGGCCAGGGAAATGGTTGTATTAAGACCCCAACCAATCACTTGTGTTTATCTGGGACATTCAAACCCTCAATTAAGAAGAGTCCCAAACAATAAAGCTTTTGTCCTATGGATCACTGAGGGTTCGTGTGATCTCTGTCTCCCACCACAACCTGAATTGATGTAATAGTGTGGTCAGTAGGAGTGTTCAGTTAGGTGGTCAGTGGGATGTGGTCAGTGGGGGTGGTCAGTGGGGAATGTGGTCAGTGGTTTGGTCACTGTGGTGTTGTCCGTGGGTTTGGTCAGTGAGTGAGTTCAGTGGGCCATGGTCATTGCATTGGTCAGTGGGTTGGTGGGTGTTGCCAGTAAGTGTGGTCATTAAGGAGGGGAGTGAAGTGTGGTCAGTGGTTGTGCTCATTGGAATGGGAAGTGAGTATGGCCAATAGGTGTGGTCAGTGTGTGTGGTCATTGGGTGTGGTCAGTGGGTGTGGTCAATAGGGGTGTGGTGAGTTGGGTGGTCAGTCGGTGTGATCAGTGGGAGTGTGGTCAGTTGGGTGGTCACTGGGGTGTGGTCAGTGGATGGGCTGAGTGGATGTGTTCAGTGGGTGTGCTCAGTGGAGGTATGGTCAGTTGGGTGGTAAGTGGGATGTACTCAGTGGGTGGTTAGTGGGCTGTGAGCATTTTGGCAATGGGTGCAGCCAGTCTGTGTGGTCAGTGGTTTATGGCCAGTGGTTGTGGTCAGTGTTGGTGAGGTCAGTTGGGTTCTCAGTGGGTGTGGTCAGTGGGTGTGACCAGTGGGTGTTGTCATTGTGTGTGGGCAGTGGGATGTGATCAGTAGCTATGGTCAGTGGATGTGGTCTGTTGGGAGGTCGGTGGGGCTTGGTAACTGGGTGTGGTCAGTTGGGTAGTCAGTTGGTGTGGCCATGGGTAGTGGTCAGTGGGTGCAGTCAGTGGCAGTGATCAGTGGGGTGTGGTCAAAGGGTGTGGTCATTAAGGGTAGCCTGCAGGGTAGTCAGTGGTTGTGGTCAGTGGTAGAATGGTCAGAGGATCTGGTCAGTGGGTGTGGTCATTTCTCAGGACCATACGGTTGGGTCAGTGGGGTAGTCATTGTGTTTGGTCAGTGGGTGTCATCAGTGGGAATGGCAGTGGGTTGTGGACATTGGCGGCCTGGAAGTAGGTGTAGTCAGTGAGGGTAGTCAGTGGACGTGGTCAGTGTGTGTGGTCATTGAGGTGCTCAGTAGATATGGTCAGTTGGTGTGGTCAGTGGATGTGGCCAGTTTTTGCGGTTACTGGGGGTGGTCAGTGTTGTGTGGTCAATGAGTACAGTCAGTGGGCATGGTCATTAGGGTGGTCAGTGGATGTGATCAATGGGTGTGGTCAGTCATGGTGTGGTTAGTTGGGTGGATTTTGGTCAGTAGGAGTGGACTGTGGGTGTGGTCAGTGGGAGAATTCATTGGAGTGTGGCCAGTGGGTGTGGTCAGTAGGCTGTGGGCATTGGTGTCTTGGCAATGGGTGTGTTCACTGGTCAGTAGCTGTGATCAGTGGGGTGGTCAGTGGTGTGGTCAGTGGCATGGTCAGTGGGTTTGATCAGTAGGAGGTGGTCAGTGTTTGTTGTAAATGGCAGAATGGTCAGTGGCAGTGTGGTCAGTTGCTATTCGGTGGATGTGGTCAGTGGGGTGCAGGCATTGGTGTCTTCATAGTGGGTGTGGTCAGTGGGGTGTGGTCACTGGTTGTGGTTAGTTAGGGTGAAGAGTGGGTGCAGTCTGTGGGCTGTGGTCACTGTTTTTTGGGAAAAGGTGTGGACAGTGGTGTGTAGGCAGTGGGTGTGCTCAGTGGGCTGCAGTTATTGGGGTGTGATTAGCAGACATGGTTTGTGAGTGTGGTCAGTGGGTGTGGTGACTAGCTGTGGTCAGTGGGTGTGGTCAGTGAATGTGGTCAATAGGGTAACAGGTGAGGATTGTCAGTTGGGTGATCGGGGATGTGGTCATTGGTGTGGTCAGTGGGTGTGAGCAGTGGGTGTGGTTGGTGGGTTTGGTCAGTGAGGGATGGTCACTTGGTGTGGTCTTTGTGGGCAGTGGGGGTGATCAGTGGGGGTGTGGTCAGTGAGTGAGGTCAGTGCAGGTGTGGTCACTTGGGTGCTCATTGCATGGTGGTCAGTGGGGTGACCATTGAATGTGGTCAGTAGGGTGGTCAGTAGGTGTGATCTGTGGTTGGGGCCAGTGGGCAGTGGTCCTTGTGGTGGTCAGTGGGGTGTGATTATTAGGTGTGGTCAGTGGGGTGTGGGCCTTGGTGTCTGGGCAGTGGCTGTGGTCAGTGGGTGTGTTCAGTGATGGGGATGGCAAGTTGGTGTGGTGAGTGGCATGTGGTCAGTCAGGGTATGGTCATTTGGGTGGTCAGCTTGGTCAGCTGCACAGTCAGTGGATTGTGGTCAGTGGGTATGGACAGTGGGAGTGGTCAGTGGGGGTAGCCAGTGGGTCCTGGTTGGTGGGTGTGGCCATTTGGGGTAATCAGTGCTGGAAGTGTGGGAAGTGGGATGTGGTCAGTGGCTGTGGTAGTCTGTGGTAGTGTGGTCAGTTGGGTTGTCATGGGGGGTGGCGAGTGCAGGTGGTCAGAGGAAGTGTGGTAAACATTTTTAGCCAGAGGATTTGGTCAGATGGGTTGCCATTGGAGAGTAGTCTGTGGGTATGGTGAGTGGTTGTGGTCAGTGAATGTGGTCAATTTGGTAGTTGGGTGGGGGTGATCAGTTGGGTGGCCAGGGGATGTGGTTGTTGGTGCAGTCAGTGAAGGTATGGTCAGTTTGTCAGTGGAGTGTGGTCAGTGGGTGTGGTCAGTGGGGTGTGGGCATTGGTTTCTTGGATATGGGTGTGCTCAGTGGTTATGTTCAGTTGTGGTATGGTCAGTTTGGGGGTCATTGGGGTGTGGTTCATTAGTCTATTCAGTGAGACGTGCTCAGTGGAGGTATGGTCATTAGGACAATGAGTAGAGTGTGGCCAGTGCCTATAGTCAGTGGATGTGACCAGTGAGTGTGGTCAGTGGGTGCAGTCAGTTGTTGTGGTCAATAGGTGTGGTCACTGGTTGTGGTCAGTGGTATGGTCAGTGGGCTATGGTCACTGAGGCATGGTATGCAGAGGTGGTCTGTGAGTGTGTCTATTGGGTGTGGTCAGTGGTTGTGGTCAGTATGGGAGCTCAGTGAGGTCTGATAGTGGGTGTTGCCACATGATGTAGTCAGTGGCATGGTCAGTGGAAGTGGTCAGTAGGAGGTAGTCAGTGGTTTTGGTCAGTGGCAGTGTGGTCAGTTTGGGGGCCAGTGGGTGTGGTCTGTGGGGTGTGGGCATTGGTGTCTTTGCAGTGGGTGTGGTCAGAGGGTTGTGGTCAGTAGGATGTGGTCATTTGTTTGTGGTCAGTGGGGGTGGTCACTGGGTACACTGAGTGTGGTCAGTGTGAGTGGTCAGTGGGTGTGTCCCTTTGGGGTGATGAATGAGAACGTGCCTGGCCAAGGCAAAAGGAGGCTCCCTGTGTACCCTGCTCCCCTTTCCCTGAGATCCTGAGAGCTCTGCAGCGCCTGCTGCCATCCCATCTGCCCAGGCCAGCACAACAGCCCCGGCCTTGAGGCCCTCCACAGCTGCTCCTGCTCCAGAGCTGGGGTAACCACTAAGCTGTGCCCGTTTCTGTTCATTCCTGATCTGATGAGCATGGATCCTCAGCCACTCAGAGGCTGTTGATGAATTTTACTTTTCCAGAGGTCTCTTCTTTCTTGAGCTCCTCAGTTCAGGAATTCAGTGACAAAGATTCATAAACATCTGTTGAAAATACCAGAAAAAAAAGGCCCTGGGAATTATTTCTCAATTCTTCTGTGGTTAATTAGAAAGATTTCAGAAGTGTATTCCAAGTAAATATACTATATTGAAAACAATACAGAGAGAACAGTTTTGTCCTGTTGTCTTTTCCTGTTTATGGATTGATATCAGCCATGTCCAAATTATATTGACCCCCAGCACCTTCTAATGCAGTCTGAACTGATATGAAAATCAAGACCCTTCATGGCTGACATGACAATTGGTCAGATTTTGTCCCCACACCCTCCCCACCATTTCCCTCATCCGATCCCTAGAACTTTTATGCATATGGGACAGAGTTGCCACCAGGAGCAGGGCAGTGATTCTTCCCCTGTGCTCGGCACAGGTTGGGCAGCTCCTTGAGTGCTGTGTCCAGTTTTTGCCTACCAATTTAGGAAGCACATGGTGGGGCTGAAGCATGTCCAGAGAGGGGTAACAAGGCTGGAGAGGGGTCTGGAAAACAAGTCCTGTGAGGAGTGGCTGAGAGAGCTGGGGTTGTTTATCCTGGAGAAGAGGAGGCTCAAGGGAGACCTCATCACTTTCTACAACTCCCTGACCGGAGAGTGCAGCCAGATGGGACTCAAGCTATTTTCCCAAAGAACAGAAACAGGACAGGAGGACACAGCCTTAGGCTGCATCAGGGGAGGTTTAGGCTGGACATTAGGAAATATTCTTTACAAAGAGGGTGATTGGGCATTGCATTGGACTGCCCAGAGAGGTGGGTGTGTCACTGTAGCTGGAGGTGTTTCAGGATAGACTGGATGTGACACTGAGTGCCACGGTCTGGGTGACAAGGTGGTGTTGGGTCACAGGTTGGACTTAACGCTCTCAAACTTCTTTTCCAGCCTGGGTGATTCTGTGATGATTGTGACACTGCAGGGCCCTGAGGAAGCAAGGGGCCATTGTGACACTGCAGGGCCTAGTGGAACTGAGAGGACCAGAGTGACACTGTGTACGACATGGCACCCCAGAGCCAAGGGGCCACTGTGATACTGTGGGGCTACATGGAAGCAAGGAGTCCTTTGTGACAGTTTGGGTCCTCGTGGAACCACAGAGGCCACTGTGACACTGCAGAACCAAGGAGAGCCTTGTGAGAGCCTGGGGACAATGGAATCAAGGGGCCATTGTTCTACTGCAAGGACTCTTGGAACTAAGGGAACAATTGTGACACTGTGGTGCCCCATGGAACCAAGGGTCCCTGGTGACACTGCAGGATTTGTGGAACCAGTGCTCCATTGTGACACTGCAGCACCAAGGAATTCATGGCAACACTCAGAGGCCTCATGGAACCAAGAGGCCACTGTGACACTGCAGGACCTTGTGGGACCATGCAGAGCATTGTGACAGGGCAGGACCTCGTGTAATAATGGGGCCACTGTGACACTGCAGGGCCCCATGGAAGCAAGGGTTCACTGCTGCTCCTCAGGGACTCATGGAATGAAGGAAACATGTTTGACACTGTGGTGCCCCTTGGGACCAACAGGTCATTGTGACACTGTGGAACCAAGGAGAGCATTGCTGTACTGTGAGACCTCATGGAACTAAGGATCCATTGTGACACTGCGGGGACCAAGAATCCAAGGGACTTTGTGATACCAAGGTGTCCCATGGAACCAAAGGGACATCGTGACACTAGGAAGTCTCATGGACTCATGGTGACCATTATGGCAAGTTAAAGGACCTTGGATCTGTATTAACACAAAGATGATGTGGGATTGTGGATCTGCTGGAAGGTAGGAGGGCTCTGCAAAGGGATCTGGACAGGCTGGATCCAGGACTCAAATCCAACCAGGTGAGGTTTAACAAGGCTGAGAGCTGGGTCCTGCACTATGGAAACAACAAACCCTGCAGTGCTACAGACTGCAGACAGAGTGGCTGGACATCAGCCAGGCAGAAAGGGACCTGGGGGCACTGATGAACAGCAGGCTGGACATGAGCCAGCAGAATGTCCAGGTGACCAAGAAGGCCAATGGCACCTGGCATGGCTCAGCAGTGCTGTGGGCATCAGGAGCAGGGCAGTGATTCTTCCCCTTTGCTCAGCACTGATGATGCTGTATCTCGACTGCTGTGTCCAGTTCTGGGCCCCACAATTTAGGAAGGACATGAAAGGGGCTCGAGTGAGTGGGGAAGGGCAACAAGGCTGATGAGAGGTCTGGAATACAAGCCCTGTGAGGAGTGGCTGAGGGAGCTAAGGTAGTTTATTCTTGGGAAGAGGAAGCTCAGAGAGACAAAGCTGTGTCAGGGCACAGGTCGGACTTGATGATCTCCAAGGACTTTTCCAGCCTGACTGATTTTGTGATTGTCTGAAACCACCCCTAGAACAGTTGCAGGATGAGCCCTGGGCCTCCTCTTCAGAAGGTCCAGCAGCCCAGGTCCTCCAGCTTCTCACACAGCCACAAACTCATCCTGTCAGTCCTGCAGAGCCTGTCCAACCCCTCCTCACTGCCCACAACAGGGGAGCCCCACACCCAGACACAGCAGCCCAGATGTGCCCCCCTGGCCTGTGGTGACTCTGGCAAGGGAGCAGCACGAGGCACTGCAGGACCCTGCAGACAATTCCTGCAGCACTTGTAGGATGATCCTGCTCCCCAAGTGACGTTCCCATGGTGCCAGCTCAGGAAATAAAATGGGGAGTGGGGTTGGAGAGGAAAGGGCAGACAGGGATGGGGTTATTGTCCATGAGGGCACAGAGGTAGGCAGTACGAAAAAAATCTGGAAGTGGGGTATTAAGAGAGCAGTTCTGAACTAAAGGAAATTCTCAGGGCAGTTTGGGGGTGGCTGCCAGGGACCTCCGGCTCTGAGAAACAATATCTGCAGTGGGACAGGAAACACAACTCATGGGAACAAACTTTCTGGCTGAATGCAGAGGCCATGACAAACCTGAGTGGTTTCCCTCCCGTCCCCCAGCCCTTGCTGGCCCCAGGGGCTGATGGCATTTGTGCTCACTCAGCTCCATCTCCCCACAGCAGCACCATGGGGGTGCTGACGCCTGCTCTGTGCAGTGCAAACAGGGGCTCCTGAGCCAGTGCTGCCGTGTCTGTGCCTGCAAGGATGCAGCACCTGTGTGAGCTGGGGGAGAGGCCAGGGCTGCAGAGGGGGGATGTTGTTGACAGGTGCATGAGGACGCTCTGGGATGCTGCCCTGGGCTGTCCAGCGCAGTGGGGATGGATCAGCCCCTGCTCTGCTGCTCCTTGCCAGGGTCTCCCTCTTGCAGGGACCTTGCAGAGCACCAGCCATGCTGTTTGCCCCCAGCCTGCCCACAGCCAGCCTGGGGCTGCTCACAGAGGTTTTCTCTGCTCAGCTGGCCTGGCCAAGTGTTGTGGAGAGAGCCTGGCCAAGGAGCCTGGAGCCCCCAGGCCCTGCCCTGAGGCATCAGCGCTGCCCCAGCAGTGCCCATGGCCTGTCCCTGCTGCTGCCCCGGCACTGCCACCCCCAGGGCTGTGCCCAGCCCCAAAAGCACTCAGGCCCTGCAGCAACACAAGGGGCAGGAGGGCAGGAGGGCAGTGGCAAGGGAGCAGCACTGGCAACACCAAGTGCTGCTGCAGCTGGGCACAGCTGCTGTGTCAGTGCTGATCTGCCCCAGCTCTGCACACAGACATTGCTGCTGCAGCTCCAGAGGAGGGAACAAAATGGGGATCTCTGGAGAAAACATTGCTAGGAGATCTTTAATTCATTTAAAGCCAACCAGGAGCATAGACCCTCATTAACACAGTCTGTAGCCACAGCAAAGATGGAGAGAAATAACATGAGAGATGGCACAAGTAAATGCTTTTCTTTGTTGACAATACTAAAGATGAAAAACAAAGAAAAAATTCTCCAAAATTTAACCAATGAGAACTATCAAATAGGACTTTTATTACAAGTAATTTTTAGATTTCCCAGCTGTTTAATGTTCCTGAAAGCAGCCAGTCATCATTGTCCACAGTACAACCTTGAGCTCCTGGTTCCTCAGGCTATAGATAAGGGGGTTCAGGGCTGGTGGAACCACTGAATATAAAACTGAAAACACCAGATCCAGGGATGGGGAGGAGATGGAGGGGGGCTTAAAGTGGGCAAACATGACGGTGCTGAAGAACAGGGAGACCACAACCAGGTGAGGGAGGCAGGTGGAAAAGGCTTTGTGCCGTCCCTGCTCAGAGGGGATCCTCAGCACGACCCTGAAGATCTGCACATAGGAGAAAATAATGAACACAAAACAACCAAATGATAAACAGACACTAACAGCAAGAAGCCCAAGTTCCCTGAGGTAGGAGTCTGAGCAGGAGAGTTTGAGGATCTGGGGTACCTCACAGAAGAACTGGCCCAGGGCATTGCCATGGCACAGGGGCAGGGAAAATGTATTGATCGTGTGCAGCAGAGCATTGAGAAAGCCACTGGCCCAGGCAGCTGCTGCCATGTGGGCACAAGCTCTGCTGGCCAGGAGGGTCCCGTAGTGCAGGGGTTTGCAGATGGACACGTAGCGGTCGTAGCTCATGACGGTCAGGAGGGAATACCCTGTTCCAAGGGAGAACAATAAGAAAAAGACCTGAGCAGCACATCCTGCATAGGAGATGTTCCTGGTGTCCCAGAGGGAATTGTGCATGGCTTTGGGCACAGTGGTGCAGATGCAGCCCAAGTCAGTGAGGGCCAGGTTGAGCAGGAAGAAGAACATGGGGGTGTGCAGGTGGTGGCCGCAGGCTACGGCGCTGATGATGAGGCCGTTGCCCAGGAGGGCAGCCAGGGAGATGCCCAGGAAGAGGCAGAAGTGCAGGAGCTGCAGCTGCCACGTGTCTGCCAATGGCAGCAGGAGGAAGTGGCTGACAGAGCTGCTGTTGGACATTTCCTCACTCAGGGCATCGTGGACTTCTGAAAGAAAACATTGACAAGGTGTGACAGATTTCCTTGAGTCAATCCTATGCTATTTTTTTTCCACTGAAAATTACTTCTCTTTTTAGGGGGAAATTTCACTTGACTTGTTTTATTATTTTTGAGTTTGGGTTTTTTCTGCTGAGTTAGTGTTTCATCTTCACCATTGCTCTCAGCTCGAACACTGGAGAGCACAGAGGGAAAACAGGGCTCCCTGTATCTCAGTGCAGTCAGATCTGCTGATTGAACAAAGGTGTCCTTTGCTCATTTTATTTCTCTCTCTTTCAGGGTGACTGCACTTAAAACATGCTTGAAAATAAAGCGGACTCTCCCTAAGGTTTGATTTAAAAATCACTTTTTCAAAACTCTTGTGTCTTTGCCTGTGAAGCCAGACAGAAGGGATATCTAAGGCTGGTGTGGCTCTCTGTGCCTGATGTTGTGGCTACTAGGAGCTGTTTCTCTCTATCCAAGCCTTCTCCCTCCAGAGCTCCCAGAGCCCAGCCCAGCCCTGGGGGCTCAGCTCTGCCCTGCACACCCCTCCCAGCACAGTGCACCGCCCTGGGGCATCTCCCTGCCAGCAGGGCCTTAAGGGCAGCTCACACAAACTGAGATGCTGCAAGCCAAGGTACTGCTGCTTCTATCTGTAGACACAGGAGAGTGAGGAGGCCACTTTGTGAGGGAGATGTGAGGCAGATCTGCTGATCCCCAGTGGGACAGTGCAGGAGTCTTAGTGACATAGACACACCTGACAGCCCCTTTCCCTTGCCTTGAGGAGAAAGCTGAGAGCAGCCCTGGCCATGCAGCACCATCTGCAAAGCAGAAGGAATCTACCCTGATTGGGGTGGCTCCTTCCACCTCCAACTTCTCCCCACAGTCCATGGGGAGCTGCCAGGCAGGCTGAGAGCTGTCCCTGGCTGGTGGCACATGCCCTGGGCTGGCCAAGAGCCCTGAGGGCTGCAGAATCTGCTCTGCAGGACAGCCCTGGGCAGCCCTGGCTGCAGCCCCAGCTTCACCCCTGCAGCCGTCCCTGGCAGCAGGAGCTATCCTGCCCTGTCCCTCTGACAGTGCCCAGGGCAGCCCTGCTCTGCAACACATCCTCCTTCTCCTCCTCCTGTGCCTCAGAGAAACTGGGAGAATCCTCCTGACACATCCCCAGACTGGGGTGTGCTGGCTCCAGGAGATCCCTCCAAGAGCACAGGGGACATTGCCCTGCACCCACAGACTCACCCTGTCCAGGGCTGTGTGGATGTTTCTCCAAGTGAAGTTTCAGCTCAATGCCTTCCCAGTCCTGATTGTCTGTAGCCTGTCTGTGCCTGTCTCCTGTCCCCTCAGTGCTTGCAGGTAGTGCCCTCAGCCCTGCTGGGCTGGGAGAGGAGCTGCTCCTCAGCAGAAATGTCTTTTTGAAGCTCTTCTTGGTTGAGCCTGGGAGCTGCCTCTGTGCCAGGAGACCAGCCCAGCTCATCAGCACAGACACAGCACAAGGATTTTAATGACCCTCACAGGGATTTGGTGCTGTTTACATCAGATTAAGTCCCTCAGTGTGTTAAAGAAACTTCTCAAGAGTTCAAAGTTAAATTGAAACACCAAATTTTCCTGAAGTTTTAATGGATTCTGCTGAGGGATATGTCTGTGAAAGTTGATCAGACTTTGCTATTTTTCAATGCCCCCATACCCTACTAACTCTTTCCAGTGTGTCAAAACACAGGCTAAAGGAATGGCCTTAGAAATCCCCTTGCTTTGTCTAGTACTCATTACCTCCTCCTTCTTGTCTTATCTTGTTTCCACCCAAATCTCTCTCCACACAGCCTCACAGTCCTTTCCCAATCTTTCTCCCACACACATGCTGGAGTTGCAGGTATTGAATGTGATGAACCTTCCAACCAAATGTTATCTTTTTTATCTGCTCATTAATGAGGCATTTTAGCAATATGATCTGTCTATCTCTGCATTGGTGAGACATGGATTTACCTTTGTGTATTTAGAAACCAAACAAGGTCCCATCTGGCATTGTTTGGGGGTGTTTGGTCAAAGTCAACTCCCTTGGTTCTTCCTTGAGCCCTGGCCAGGCTTTGGGAGAAACCAAACCAGAGAATGAAACCAGCTGTTCCTGCACTAGCAGTGCTTTCAGTTTGTTTATTCATCACTGTCAGAGCTGGGCCCTCTCTCAGCAGGGTTGGGAGCCCCAGCTGTGGCTGGAGGCACCTGCAGGAATTCCCAGTGTCCAGGAGTGGCTCTGCAGCCCTTGGCTGTGACAGCTTCCCCCAGCTGATGTGTGCACCTGGGTGATGGCAAAGTCTGGGGGGAACTGGGGATGGATCTTTGTAAATCACTGTGGGCAATATTTGGTAGTGATGATTGGGTGCATTGCTCAGCTTCTCCTTTTGTAATTCTTTGCTAACAAATATCTGTTTTACTGAGATTCTTCTTGTGTGATTCTTTGCAGTTTTGCATTTTATAAATGACACCATTCCTTCAGCTGGTGTCTGTGTCCTTGGTGCTGACCCTGCCCACTGGTGAAACTGAGTCCCACCCTGCCTAAGTGTTTCTTGGGAAGACTGATGACAACCAGGACAATGAAGAAGAAGACAAAAGTGAAGAAGATGATGACGACAAAGCAGATAACGATTAAGATGATGAAGATGAACACTAAGATTATGGAGAAGACCAAAAATAATTTCAAAATGCATATAAGAAGAATGGTCGTATGGATTTAAAATGAGAAGAATAGTCATAAGAATTTAAGAATTCATAGATGATTAGGAATCAGAATAGGAATAAGAATAGAAATAAGAATAGGAATAAGAATTAAGGAACACATAGAAGAAGCAGAGAAGAATAGATACAATAGCATATAACAAGTAGTTAGAATAGCTAAGAATAGCAGGTAGAAAAAAAGAGAATTATAAAAAGAACGATAATTTAAGAATACAGAAATGAAAATAAAATTGAATGAACATAAAAGTCTAGCAAATTTGTTTTTATTACATATTGTGTATTAATATTAAAGTATATGATATAAATACATGAATATACAATATATTGTAATATTGATACTTAATAATTTCCCGGTCACATGAATTCCCTGGGCACTCTGTGCCAGGCCCTGCCCATCCTCCCAGGGAACAATTCCTTTCAAAATCCCCTCAGGGCTGATTCCCTGGAGCCAGGCCGGGTGTGTTCTCAGCAGCCCTGCCTGTCCTGAGCACCCTGTGCAGGCCGGGAAGGGTTTCCTCGGTGCAGCCCCAGCTGAGGCAGCAGCAGCTCTGTGCTGTTCCTGACACATCCCTGTGGCAGCAGCTGCATGGGGCTGTGCAGCCAAAGAGCCAGAGCAGCGCACACAGCACTGCAGCAGCAGCGCAGCTCTGGGGCTGGGCTGATCCTGCTGCCTGAAGAACATGAAAAAAATACGTATAGAATAATATTAGATACTTTAAAGTACATATTAGAAGAAGAAGAAAAAACTAGAAAGAGCAAGGTGAGTAAGAGTAAGAATAATAATTGAATAATTCACAAATGATAACATTTTATTAATAATGTAGGAACAGCCCCAGGGTCTGTACCCTGGCACAGGGACAGCAGCCAAGAAGCTGCTGGAGCTGTGCCAGGAGGGATTTAGGTTGGATTTTTGGGCAAGGTTCTCCCCACAGAGGGTGCAGGGCACTGCCCAGGATCCCCAGGGATGGGCTCAGCCCTGAGGCTGCCAGAGCTGCAGGAGCGTTTGGAGCCTGGGCAGCGCCCTGCTGGCAGCAGGGACCCAGCCCCGGCCCGGGCTCTGTCCCCGCGGCGCCGCAGAGCCCAGGGGACACCTGCGAGAGCGGCTGCGGTGCTCGGCCATTGCTCTGCCGCCACCACCACCGGGACCCCCAAAAACACCTCCCGGGGACCCCCCGATGTCCCCCCGAGGGGCATCTGCGGCTCGGCTCTGGAGCGCTGCAAGCTCCAAACATCGCGCCGCCCACACCGGCAGAAAGAATTAAATAGGGAGCCCCAAATATATTTCGTGTAATCTCCAAATATCCCTTCAAAAAAACCCACCCAGGATATTTGGGGCGAGCTCCCCCTCCCCGGGCACATGCAGGATGCGGGGGGCGATGGTCTGGGGGCGAAGGAGCTGCAGATACAGAGAGCGGGGAACGCACGTGGTGCCTCCTCTCGATCCTCCTTATCCTTCCTCCTCCTCTGTCTCTCCTCTTCCTCCTCCTCCTCCCCTTCCTCCGACCCTCTGGCCGCGTGGCCGGGCCGGGACACGAAGGGAAAATGCCCGGTGACCCCCAAACCCGGCTGGGAGGATCGGACCTTTGTAGGGGAAAATGGGAAAGAGGTGGGAGAGGGGGGACAGCCGGAAGTTGGACCTACTGAGGGCCCCCAGTTAACCCCAGGACCCCCAAGCCCTGTCCCAGCCCCCCCAGTTCCCTCCGCACCCCCGGCTGAGTGGGGGGCTCAACCCAGGACCCGTCGTCGTTCGGGGCTCCCCCGAGTGCAGCGAACGGGAGAGTTCCCGGCTCGGAGCGGCCCCAGCAGAGGAGGGGATCCTGTCCCTCTGTGAGGGCGATTAAGGCTCTTCAGGTCCATTTAAAGAGGAATTTTTCTCTTTTTAAGTTTTTTTTGGGGGGGGAACCCACCACTACAAGGGTGCTTTTTCCTCTCCATTTTAGGGTATTTGTGGGGCCGCAGCCCCAAAGGCTCCTTTTAAGGGGGGATCATGACGGCTTAAAGTGACATTTGCAGGGGAGCCCCCGCTACAACCCCCTGTAGGGGATGTTTTGCCCCCAGGGTGGATTTTAGGGATTGTCTTTACCATCGCCGCTTTGAAGAGCCGTCAATTGGAGGCCCCACTGAAACTGCACTTAAAAGAGCAACACCATTCCCGTTGATTCCGGCAGCGAAGCCCCGGGGGATTTGGGGTTCCCGAGAGGTTTTGGGGGTACCTGGGCGATGCCGGTGACAGAGCTGGGGACCCCGTGCTGGGTATGAACCTTCTCACTGCGCTCGGGCAGCGCCAGCGTGTATTCAGGGAGATCCTGGGGGGACCGGGGGGTTCTCTGCAAATCCCCGGGGACCCCAAATGCTAAGGGACCCCCCTGAACTCCCCTCAGCACTGGATCTGCTGCAGGCATCTCACCCAAAACCCTGAGAACTGTGATGAGTTTCAGCCTAGGAGTGTTTCTCACTGCCTGCTGCACTGCACAGAACACCCCAGGCAGAGCACTCCAGGAGGGAATTTCCATGGGATTTTTCCCCTTCTGATTTCATCCCTGCCATATTTCCAGAGACATTCCTGGCAGGTGTGCCCCAGGTCATGTGTGAATTCCTCAGCCTCAATCTCCTCAGTTTCCCAGCACCTCTTGGTGACCTGGGCAGCGCAGGCAGCCACCACGAATGTCCCGGATCGCAGCTGGAAGAAGAGGAATTCCCGGCCGTCCTTGGCGAGCCCATGGGATCCGTGGATGCTGCCGTGGGACAGGAGGGCACAGGCGGAAACCTCCTGCAGCAGGGGTTCCCTGGATGCAGCAAAGGGAGCTCCAAGGGTCCCCGGTGTCCCCACCTGCAGCACAGGGCGGGGAAAGCCGGGATGGCCGGGAATAGGGGTCAAGGGTGTCCCCGGTGTTGAGGGAAGGAGGGGCTGGGTGCTGGGAAAGGCAGGAATAGGGGTGCAGGAGGTCTCTGGGTCAAGGAGAAGGGGACTCTGAGGGCTGGGAGAGGCGGGATTGCTGGGAAAGGGGTGCGGAGTTACTGGTGCCGGATAAGGGGGTGCAGGGTGGAACACATGGACGGGAATGGGGGTTCGAGGGGATCAAGGCGCCCGGGAATGTGGGTGTTGGGGCCTCTCCGTGCTCCGGAATGGGCGATCAAAGAGTCCCGGGGCCGGGGGTCCTCCTCAGCTCTGGCCGCCCCCCGGGGCCCCCAGGAGCGCCCCAGCCCCAGCGCTGGAGCCATGGCGCTGCTCGGCTGCGGCCCCGCCCCTGAGCAGCCTCCGGCCCCGCCATTGGTCCCCCTCTTTCCTGCCAGCCAATGGCCGCCCGAGTGTTCAGAGGCGTCACCGGTCGCCGGGCAGATCCCGGCATTGCCGCCGGCTGCGGAAAGCAAAAGCCATAGCGTCAGAGGGAGCGCGTGGGGCGGGCACGGGGCAATTCCTGGGAATTCCCCTGGATCCCCTTCCGGGATCCCCCGGGACCCTCCTCGGCCACGCCCTGCGGGACCCCCGGGCCGGGCTGTGCTCAGCTCCCGGGGCCTGCGCTCCAGCTCTGCCTGCAACCCGTCGCCTCCGGCCCAAAGCGAGGCAAGCACCGCCAGCCGCGGATCCATTTTTTCCTGCGGCTGCGGCTCCGAGCCCCGGCGGAGCAGGACTGGGCGCTGCGATTGCGAGCCCTGATTGCCAATCTCCTTCTCTCTCTTTCTCCTGTTCTCTCCCTTTGCTGTGGGTGATCATCAATCCCAGAGCGGCCGGAGAGCCCCGTGCCCAGGTCCGGTTTCCCAGGAAAGGGAGGCCTGGGGGTGAGGTGCCCAGGGTCGGCCGGGAATGGGAGTCCCGTGATCCCGAAGTTAAAAATAACCAGAACCGAAGCCTTTAACTACGGAACTCTTTATTACTAAAAGCAGCAGAGAAGCTAAGGGAATATTCCATGGTGGTACTGCTGCCTAACCACACCCAAAAAGAAGTGCCCCACACACCCTGGGAACTCTCACAGAATGGGAGAGGGGTTGCAGGTTTATAAGAGTGCCAATGGACTTACTGTGTCTGGTGTTGTTTAGGGCTGTTTATATATTAAGTCGCTTTTTATGAGATGGTGAGCTCACAACTGGAGGACGAAGGCAATTTTTAGCAGCTGGTCCTGTAGCTGACTGTATGGTGTCCGGAGAGTTCCTGAATCTTGTATTGGCTCCCTGTTTCAGGGGCTTTTTCTCTTCAAGGGAGCTCCCCTGAAGAGTGGTGTTTCGGGAGCTTTGCGATTTTACATGTTGGGCGCGTTCTTTCAATTGATTGACAGGAGGGGAGCAGCAGCAGCCAGGCCAGAAATGAGGCAGGGGAGAGGGAGAAGTGGGAATTAACAGGGAAAAAACTGGAACAGGGAATACAACAAACTGGATTTAAGGAAGGGAATACAACAACTGGATCAAAGAATGAACTGGGGTCATACAGAACAGTGTATTACATGAAAAAGATAAGTGACAATTCCAACTCTCTAACAATCCTTATTTACAGCCTTCAGGGGAGATCCTTTATCACAGTGCTGTAGCTCAATATTAAATCTGGTTTTTGCTGATCCCGTGCTGGGGATTTTTCAAATGCTCTCAGCCCCTTGCTCATAACAGGGTGAAGGAGCCCTGGCCCAGGCTCTGGCCCTGGGGACACGGGGATGCTGCTGGGGGGTCCCTGTCCCCCTGTGCCACCCCCAGGGCCCGGCCCCTGTCCCCGTGTCAGGCTCTGGGGACAGAGGTCATGGAACATCCTCTGGGGGAGGCTGCGGCACCGGGGGCGGGGGGACCTGGGGGGACAGGGGACCCCCCTGTGCACGAGCAGCATTGGACTGTGAGGGGGGAACGGGACAGAGTGACCTCCCCAGTGACCTCACACAGCCCTGGGATGTCACACAGCCCTGTGATGTCACACAGCACGCTATGATGTCACACAACCCCTGTGATGTCACACAGCACCATATGATGTCACAAAATCCTTGTGATGTCACACACCCCTGTGATGTCACACAACGCTGTTATGTCACACAGCACCCTATGATGTCACACAGCCCCCTATGATGTCACACAGCCCCTGTGATGTCACACAGCCCCCAGTGATGTCACACGGCCACATGTGCTGTCACACAGCACCCTGTGATATCATACACTGCCTGTGATGTCATACAGCACCCTGTGATATCACACTGCCCTGTGATGTCATATAGCCCCTGTGATGTCACACAGCTTCTGTGATCTGTGAAGTCACAGTCATTGCTGTGATGTCACACAATCTGCCCTGGGATGTCACACGGCCATACTTTGATGTCACATCCTGCTCCAGGATGTAACATAGCCACCCTGTGATGGCAGAACACACTCTCTGATGCCACAGCCTTCTCTGGGACATCACACAGCTGCTCTGTAATGTCACAGTCTGCTGTCTGATATCACAGAGCCACCCTCTATGATGGCACAGTCTCCTCTGTGACCTCACTGCCCTCCTCTATGGTGTCACACAACCGTCCAGTGCTGTCACAGCCCACTCAGCAATATCACAGCCTGTTCTGTGGTGTCACAGGCGAATCTGTGACCTCACACAACCCACCCTGTGCTGTCACACAGCCCCTTTCTGACATCACAGCTGCTCTCTGGCTCCATGACACAGCCACAGAGGTGCTGCTGTGCCACAGCCCCCTCTGGGACATGACACAGCCCCTGCCAGTGCTGAGCACTGTGAGCTCTTCCTGTGCCCTGCTCGTGTCCCTGCCATGCCCTGGCAGTGCCCCAGCCCTGCTGGGCTGTGCACAGGAGCTGCTCCTGGGCAGAGCTGTCTCTCTGCAGCGCTGTCCTTGCCAGGAGCTGCCTCTGGGGACAAAGCAGGAAAGTGTGTCTCTGGTGCTGAGCACAGCTGGATGTGTTTCAGGAATGCAAAGGGCCAAGGGCTGAACCCCAGCCTCTGGCAAGGCACATTCTGTCCCTCCCTCATTGCTCAGGGCTCTTCCCAGGGCTCTGGGCTCTGGGGATGTGCAGTGCCCAGGGCAGGACCATGGGGCAGCCCCTGCCAGGCTGCTGAGCAGGGACAAGGAGGCAATGAGGCCCCAGCACAGCCAGGCTCACTTGTCCCCTGCTGGCCTCAGGCCCAGGGCCAGCAGCCATGGCCCAAGTGCTGCAGCAGTTGGCTCTGGCAGGGCCTTTCAGCTGCTGCCCATCCCTGTGCCCTCTGCAGCCCAGGCTGTCCTATGGTGTCCATGCCTTGCGCCTCTGTCCCTGCAGACTGTCATCATCCCCCGGCTGCCCCACCTCGCTGCCCCTTCCTTTGCTGACAGCTCTGCATCCTGCCTGTCTCTGCCCGGCCACACAGAGCCTTGGGCTGCTCCAGACTCCTTCTGGGCCATGTGCTGCACCACAGTCCTGCCCTGGCAGAGAAATTCCTTTATCCTTGTGTCCAGTCTGGGCCTCCTCAGCTGCCCTTGGTGCCAATATTTCTTTTTCAGGCTGTTTTATGCAATGAAGAAAAGCTCCACCATCTGTGGAACCTCCCTTCAATCCCTCTCAGGCTACTCCTGTTCTGTCCTCAGTCTCCACTGAGCCCAGGGCCCTCAGCCTCTGCCTGATGATGATGTGATGAGGCCTCCAAAGCCAGTCTTGGGAGATTTTTGGGTCCTCTCCAAGGTCTTTGGAAATGGAAACATAGTGGTCAAAGTCGATGAAAAATGGAGTGTTATTCTCTCCCAGAACTTGCAGTGACAGAACAAGGGTCCATATCATTAAACTAGATCAGGGTGGATCTACATTTGTTAGAAAGAGAAAATATTTTACAATGACAGTGGCACAAAACTGCAAGTGCTTTTCCAGAGAAGTGGATGCCCCATGCCAGGAATGCTCCAAGAGCAGGAGCTTTGTGCAACCTGACATGGTGAAACCCCTGCCCTCCCCAAGGATGGAATTCCTCTTGTGTGGGCTCTCTCGTGCTGGGTGGCCTCACAGCACTTGTGGCTGGGCAGACGAATCCTTGTGGAGCAGCCAATAGATGTCTGCTGCCATCTGGGGAGATCTTGGGGGTCTCCTCTGAGAAAGTCACTTTTATAGTCCTTTCCCAAAGCGAGTGGCTTCTGGCCAAAAGGTGGGAAGATTTATGGACTATTGTACGTGGAACTCGTTACCCTGAGGAACAGGTGGAAACAGGACGTTTCAAGGCACACCAAACCATCTTTGTTGTTATGAACACACACAGGCCAGCCCATACTGGACCAGTCCATTGTTCTTCCATCTGTGGGAGCTTTGTTGAGTCAGCGCCCCGTGACTAGTTGTCATGAGAAACCAGTCCTGGTAGGCATCACCTGCGGAACAGTCACTTGGCGTTCCTCCCATCCCTGGCCAGCGCAGGCCTCAGGCGAGGGTCGTTGGGCAGAAACAGACGAGAGGCTCAGACGAACTCTCACAGTCAGATAAGTGTATAAGTGGAAGATCTTTGTACCAAGTTACTGCTAGGTGAAGCTCCAAAGCTGGGATATGGTTTAAAGGCATTGAGAGAAAAAGAATCTTCAGTATGGAGGCAAGTGAAAGCAAAGAGGTTCCTAAAGGTAGTGCTTTGGGATGTGTTTTGGCATATTGGAAAGAGCTGGTGGACCATAAGGATACAGAAACTAAAAGAGAGCTTATTAAGTTATGCACACAGTGGTGGCCACTTTATAAACTTGAGGAGGGGGTGAAGTGGCCCCCATCAGGGACGTTGGACTATAACACTTTGGTACAGCTGATGCTTTTCCTTAGGCATGAGCAGAAGTGACATGAAGTTACTTATGCTGACATGTTTTTCACCATTAGGAATCACCCTGAGTGGCAAAGGGCTTGTGGAATTAGACCTCCCTCTGACCCTTTAGTGTTGGTGCTTGAAAAAGATAATAAAGCTAATAAGAAAAACCCAGGAGGTGTTGCAGCACATGCTCAATAAATCAAAGGTGTACACATCCTGCCAAGGTGCATTGTATGGAGACTCAGGAAGAGGAGACAGAGGAAGTGCTCAGACCACCCCCTAAAAGACAAGGAAGAGAGAGGGTGGTAGGGGAAGTAGATTTGGAATTGCCATCAACTTCAGGTTTTACCTCTGCTTCATCCCCTGCTTCATCCTCACTTGAGAGAACAGTAATTAATATGGGAGTCCCCTCCCAATTCCTGAGTCACAAGAGCCAACCCAACAGTATCCACCCTATTTTATGTTATGCTATTTTATGTTTATGTTATTAAACAGAATTCCTCTCAAACTGCTTCTGAATATCTAGACCAGTTGCGAAGAGCAATGTGTCAACACACCACTCTGGATCCTGAATTTGATA
The DNA here is from genome assembly GCF_903797595.1 of Erithacus rubecula. Classification (NCBI taxonomy): domain Eukaryota; kingdom Metazoa; phylum Chordata; class Aves; order Passeriformes; family Muscicapidae; genus Erithacus; species Erithacus rubecula. The sequence continues at coordinate 73,055 of NW_027635880.1, forward strand.
AGAGAATACAACAATTGGAAAACTCGTTTTTAGGGCAATCTACAGGTGACATCAAGTGAAAGCTCCAGAAGATGCAGGTCCCTGTAAGTTGGAACTTGGAGACTTTGCTAGATGAGGCCTGGAGAGTTTTCAGCTATTGAGAAGAGGGGTGTAAACCAGAGACAAAAAAAAAAAACAAACAAAAAACCTACTAGCAATAATAAAGGAAAATGTAAAAGGGCTACTGGTTGACCTGAAAAAGCATATTTTTGTAAACCATAAAAGTATAAAGTGGGAAAAGACTGGGGAATTCACCGATTTTTGCATATGCCTAAAGCTCCATCTGCACTTTTAGGCAGGGATCTGCTAGAGCTGCTGAAAGCAAAAATAATATTTAAAAATGGGTAAATTAGTTTGGAGGTAAAAGATCAACAATATATGGAATTGTTAAGTTGAAAATGAAGAAGAAATTATTTTAAAAAATAAAATAAAATAAAAAAAGAGATCAGGTGTTCTCTGAAGCCTGGGCCTCTAATATAGCAGGGAAAGCAAAGAATGCTCTACCAGTACAAATCTGGCTTAAAGAAGGAGAACAATCAGTAAGGGTCAAACAATATCCCTTAAAAAGGGAAGACAGAGATGGAATTAACCCAATCGTTGAAAATTTTTTCAAATAGAACTATTGAAAGTGTGCCAGTGCCCCTAAAAAAAGCGTGATTAATCATACAGGTTAGTACAAGATTTAAGAGCTGTTAATAAGATAACTGAAGATTTATGCCCAGTGTTGCTAACCCCTACACCTTGTTAACTTTTCTAACACCTGAACTAACCTGGTTTACGGTTTTAGATTTGAAGGATGTTTTCTTTTGCCTCCCTCTCCATGAAGCCAGCTAGATAATTTTTGCATTTGAATGGGAGAATCCCAAAACTGGACGTAAAACTCAGCTCACATGGTGTGTACTGCCCCAGGGGTTCAAGAACTTCCCTACTATATTTGGAGAACAGCTGGCAAAAGATTTGGAGTTTTGGGAACCCCCACCAGGAGAAGGACAGCTGCTTCAGTACGTGGATGAACTCTTAATAGCCACCCGGACCCAGGATGCATGTGTGGATTGGATGGTGAGCCTCCTAAACTTTTTGGGCCTGCAGGGGTCCTGGGTATCCCAAAAGAAAGCCCAGATGGTGAAACAAACAGTGATTTACCTGGACTATGAAGTAATTGCTGGACAAAGAACCTTAAGGCAAGACCATAAGGAAGCAATATGCCAAACCCCAAAACCCCAGACAGTGAAAGAACTGAGAACCTTTCTAGGCATGATGGGGTGGTGCAGACTGTGGATTTATAATTATGGATTGTTCATTAAACCCCTATATGCCTTAATTACGGAAGGGAGCAGGGATCTTCAGTGGACAACAGAAGCAACACGAGCCTTCAACCACCTGAAGAAGGCTCTTATGTCAGCTCCAGCCCTGGGACTTCCAGATGTGACTAAACCATTCTTTCTGTTTTCTCACGAAAAACAAGGGATTGCTCTGGGAGTACTAGCACAAGACCTGGGGCTGTACCAGAGGGCAGTTGCCTCCCTCTCCAAACAGCTGGACACAGCAGCCAAGGGGTGGCCAGGGTGCCTCAGAGCTGTTGCAGCAGTAGCAGTGAACATCCAAGAGACACGCAAATTCACCCTAGGCCAGAAGATGACTGTGCTAGTATCCCACACACTGTCTGCAGTCCTGGAGGCAAAAGGGGGACATTGGCTTTCCCCACAAAGATTTCTTAAAGTACCAGGCCATACTGGTAGAACAAGATGATGTTGAAATTGTGGTAACTAACATTGTGAACCCAGCTTCTTTCCTCAGCAGGAACATGGGAGAACCAGTGATCCACGACTGCCTGGAGACCATTGAAGCCACCTACTCCAGTCACCCAGATCTGAAGGACACCCTTCTCAAAGACACTGAGAGCTGGTTCACTGATGGGAGCAGCTGTATCATCAGGGGAAAAAGACATGCTGGGTATGCAGTTACCACAAGCAGAGAGGTAATAGAATATGGACCATTGCCAACAAATTCCTCTGCACAAAAAGCTGAAATAATCCCCTTAACCCGAGCCTTAGAACTGACAAAAGGAAAAGAAATCAACATTTATACAGACTCAAGGTATGTATTTGGAGTGATACAAGCACACGGAGCAATTTGGAAAGAAAGAGGACTGCTGAACTCACAAGGGAAAAATATTAAACACACACAAGAAATACTAAAACTATTATATGCAGTTCAGTTACCTGAAAAGGTAGCTATTATGCACATCAGGGCACACTAAAAGTGATCTCAGATTTGGAAGAAGGAATTATGCTGGTGGACAGAGAGGCAAAAGACACAGCCAATGGTGAGGTACCCAATGAAACAGTCAAGGCAGCATTAATTCCAGATGGAAAGATCTCCATTGAAGGTAAGCCAGTATATAACAAAAAAGGATAAAAAAAATATTAAGGAAGAAGAAGCAACTTATAACCAGGAAGGCTGGGCTGTAACCAAAGAAGGAAAAGTTGTAGTACCTTCTTACTTGTGCTCACTAGTGCTAAAACAACATGAGAAAACACATTGGGTCATGAACGCCCTATGCAATTATTTAAACGATAAAATTCTGGCTAGAAAATTACAAGGCACAGTTACGCAAGTAACTCATCACTGTGGTGTTTGCCTCCGAACTAATCCTAAAAACATTCCAAAGCCTGAAGTTGGACAAATTGGAAAAGGCTGTGGACCTGGGCAGCAATGGCAAATTGATTTTACTGAATTGCCCAGGAAAGGGGGGTATCGTTACCTATTAGTGTTAACAGATACCTTTTCAGGATGGCCAGAAGCCTTCCTTACCCGGACAGCTAAGGCATGAGAGGTGACCAAGGCATTGTTACAAGAAATAATACCACATTTTGGAGTCCCAGCCGCTATATCTTCTGATAGAGGGCCACATTTTATCTCCAAAATTGTACAGCAAATTAGTCATCACCTGGGAATAAATTGGGAATTGCATACTCCATATCACCCTCAATCCAGTGGCCAAGTAGAGAAAATGAACCATATGATCAAACAACAAATTGTTAGGCTGGGGCAAGAGGCAAATTTCCCTTGGCCCCAGGCTCTTCCACTGGCATTAGTACAGATTAGAACAAAACCAAGAACAAAAGGGAAATTAAGCCCTTTTGAAATATTGTATGGGAGACCATATGCAGTCCAAGAAGGAATAACACCCATTCAAGCAGAGGAAGAAAATCTACACAAATACATGGTGGGCCTAAATAAACAACTTAGAGAAATTGCAAAATATGTGGCTGGGGCCCAAAGCAGAGAATTAAATGGGCCAGTACATGATGTACAACCTGAGCATTATGTTTATGTTGTCTTTTGCAGAGAAGACTTTGGAGCCACAGTGGAAAGGACCATTCCAGGTACTGCTCACCACCTTCACAGCAGTCAAGATCAAAGAAGAGAAGGCTTGGATCCATCTCTCCCGAGTGAAGAAGGCTCCAGAAGAAATTTGGAAAACTGCACCCAGTGGCAGAGACCTGAAGCTGAAATTCACCAAGAACAGCGAGTAATGGACTTATAGCTATCATAGACATAATGCAAATGGTTGTGACCCTTGTGGTCATTGCCACGACTATAATAAGAGTCAAAGCAACACCACATCAGTGCAATGTTACCAAAATTTATCAATGCCAAGGGAAAGCTTATGATCCCTACTCTTGTAGGGCTTTGAGTAAAATGTTAAGGGTCACAAATGCAAGTATGTGGGAAGGAAGGAATCTTTGGGGATGTGAATATGCATTTGTACAAAATGGGTTCCATGAGGCTTACCATCCACCCATGGAACTCATCCAAGTTGGTCCTGGATGCTGTGACAAATGTTTGACCACATGTCCTGAATTTAGACTTAAAATTGAAGGATGTGCAGCAAAAGGGTTTGATCTTGATTTTAATGTTACTCAATATTGCACAGAGCTTCACAAAATGAAAGCCAAATCAACCCCACCAGTGTCAGAGAGGGCTGTAGCAATCCAAACTCCGGTTATTTCAAAGAAAAAGGAACAACCCATAATTCCCACAATTACTGAAATTGGACCATATGCTATTAAGAAAACAGGAATTCAGAGACTGCTAACTAACCCAAAATGGTCTCTAAAGTGAGTAGAAATGGGAATGCAGGTAAATGCTTCTACCATTCGGCCAGAATGTGCCCCATTTCTCAAAACTCCTTTTGTGGAATGGACTACTTGGCTTCAAAACCGTATGACCTCTAGTTTTAAGAAAAAGAGAGACCTCACTGGGATATTAGGAACAGGATTGGGAGTTTTAAACACAATGGACTCAGAGGTGTCAATGAACAAATTAACTGTGATGGGAAGTGATTCAGTTAATTTACAGCAGCCTTTGCAATCTTCTTTATTAACATTGGTAACAATCATTGGAAACTAACCAAAATATTGCCAAAATGGGAAATCATAGAAGAGCAAGACCATGAGGTAATAATTAAAGCCCCAGGCACAGCTAGTGCAAACATTTCTCTGGCTCTTGGATGTACTCAAGCACAAATGTGGATGCAGTCAGTGGATGCCACAGTTATCAGGGAAGGTGAAGAAGGGATATTTCCTCCTGAAACTCGCAAAATTGTGTGGGATAATGCCTCTGAGATGGAAAGAGAGCTTCAACCTTGGTGGGTTTTGGTTAATTTTACCTATGACCCTGAGGCAAATACAGTAACAGCTTTTGTTTTAACTATACATAGTGCATCTGTGAGCTTAATACACACAATAGTTGCTTTAGGATTAAATCATGAAGGGACTGTACTGTATCCTTCTGAACATAAAATGTAGGCATGAAAAATTGAAGAAAAATGGCAGACCATTTACCTAGAGCCCTGTTCTATGAGAAAACAATTGGAATATATATGTGAGGGAACTTTAGAAGACGACAAAAATACTTGTCTGGACACGAACCAATGCATTTGCCACTTTGAAATGCATCTAACCAAGCAAACAACTTCATTTGTGTATATAGGACAAGGTTGTGTCTGTCTTAGAACAGCATGTCCCACCATAACAATAGACAATCAAATAGTGAATGAGACTCAATTCAATTTATGTGTTTGCAATTTTGCTGAAATCAAAGGATGCGACTTTTCCTATCAGGCACCTGTAAGAAATATTGCCTGCGCCTATAGAAATGAATTTAACCCTAGTCACTCAGTTACTGAAACATCAGGAATTTAAAAAAAAATTAAAATAAATTCAAGATGCTGGGAAAAGAACTTTGATCACAATACACCATGATGCAGAAACCATAAAAGGAGTCTTTAAAAGATTTAAAGAACATGTGTCTCATCATTGGTGGGATGTGCTATTTGGATGGTCACCAACAGCAACTGGTTTGCTTAATGCTTTAATTCACCAAATCACTGTAGTGCTTATTTTAGTCAGTACAAGTTTGATTTTGTCTATTGCTGTACTTGTTTGGAATTGGAGAATATTACGACAAGTGGCAGACTTAGCATCGCTATCAAAGGCGAATGGCTTGGTCTCAAGAGATCGCCGCCGTGCGTCTGGGATAGATGAAGAGAAATCCCCATACTGAGTAAAAGAATTTACTAATTTCAAAGGAGAAGTGAGGAATGAAACACTAATCTTAGAAAATTAGGATTTTAGTGACCTTGCTGAAAACAATTAAAAAATTAGAAGGGAGTTGTTATCTGAGACTTAAATAATTAATTGTCTGTCATTTCATGTTTGCTCAGCTGTGCTTACAATGGGAAAAGACGAAACTAGGGAGCAGAACCACAGGAACATAGACAATGAAACTAGAAACCCATTCTTTGGAAAATTGGACTATCCCCAGAAATCATTTGTATTGTCAGTGATAGAAAAGATCAAAAGTTTAGGGTGAGGAAGACTCGCCTTACTTCCTCCTTTTAAGACACCTCCCCACGAAAACGACCCCAGATTTAATTTAAGAAGTCAATCACGCATGCTTAATAGCTATTCAAGCTAATTATCATAGGAAGCAGGGGATGGGAGGGGCTGTTATTATGAATATGTATTTGTTTGATTCCTTTGCTAATAAATAGACTTTGTGATCACCTGTAATTTTGCAGTGTGTATTAGAGGATTACCTCACGCTGCTGCCCAGCACTGAATAAACATGCACTTTCTAACTTTAAACTGTTAGAGAGTCTTTTGTCTGTCACAGTTAAGTATCGGTATTAGACCAACACTCATATTTTGATAATTCAAGTGGGCACTTAAGGGTCCACGGAGACATTTCTGGAGCACATTTGGGGCAGTTTTGGGTCTGGGGAAAAAATTTAGAAGGAAGTCTGGGCTTCAGAGTGGCACTTGGGTGTCCAGGGGTGCACTTGGAGGTCACGGAGGAGAATCTGGGACCCTTTGGGGTTCGGGCCCACACTTGGGGGCGCTGACGGGGCTCTCTAGGGCACAGGGTATGATGGGAGTTGTAGGCGTGGGTATAATATGGTTTAATGGGGTGCGGAGCATCATGGGAGTTCTAGGCGCAACTGCAGTGTCTCTCTGTGAGGCGCGGAGCATGATGGGGGATGAAGTCTCAGCTGGAATGGCGTTTTACTGGAACCGTGGAGCATGATGGGAGCTGTAGTCCCAAAAGTGCCTCTTGTGCAGAGTTTGGGGTCCGGGAGGGCCCTGGGGGGACACTTTTGATTCTGCACGGAGACTTGAGGCCCTCAGAGGGGAACGTGTACGGTTCGGGAGAGCTTGGGGGGAGCTTGGGGAGCTCTAACTGGGCTCTTCAGGGCACAGGGCATGGCAGGAATTTTAGGCAACTGACTGGGTTATGAGGTGCTCTGAGCTCAGGGGGTATGGCAGGAGAGGAATTCCCAGAAGTGGCTGTAATGGGCATCTGTGGGTTTGGGAGCATTCAGGGGATTCGGGGATGTTTTTGGGAAGTTCCCAAATGGGCACTGAGGGGACACTTGGGGATCCTGGAGGTTCTGGAGGAAATCTATTGGACATATGGGGGAGGGAAATACTGGCATTCTGTGGAGCGCGGGGTTTGATGGGTATTGTAGTCCCAGATCCAATGGGGCTCTATGGGGCCGCGGGGCATGACGGGAGTTAGAGGCAGAAAGGAAAGATGGCGCCGGCTCCAGGCACCACCCCTGAGGCCCCGATCCCCAGCTCTGAACCTCCTTGGTGGCACCTTGGGCTGGCACACACCTGAGGAGTGTGTGTGTTTTCCATAGGGAAAATTAGGAGTTTTAGATTGCATCAAAAATAACAAAAAGGAAAAACTCCTCTTTCCCTGAGAGCAGACAACTGTCCAAGCAAAGCAGGTCCCAGGTGAGTGAGGACAGACAGGATGGGATTGGGGAATGTGGAGCAAGATTGTCCACACTGGGTCAGACCTCAAGGCACAGCTTCTCTGAGCAGGCCAGACCTCCTGAGGAGAGACCCTGGATCAATATCAATCACAGAATGCTGCAATCACCTCTGCTTTCAAGAGAACAGCAATAAAATACACCCTTTAAAATAGGAATGGATATTTTTAAGATGCACTTCGAAATATTTTTCCATAACTATTATAAGAAACATTCCTAATGAACGGCACCAGACCAGAGGGAAATCAAGGCACAACCATGGTTTTTTAGGAAACCTCTCAAGAACTCCAAGTGAGAATCAAACTCCAAAGTTTCTTGGAAGTTTCAATGGTTCCCATCGAGGAACACAGGTGAGAAAGTGTCCCCAAGCCACAATCAGAGCAGAGAACTGGAGGCAGAGATGACAGGTGGGGACAAAGAGAAGCCAAGTCTTGGTGCCCTGGGGCACAGCAGGGTCTGTGCCACCAAGGGCTGTGAGGAGACACCTTGTCCTGAGCCACTGGGGCCTCCTGGCACAGCCCCAGCAAGGCTGGGCACTGTCACCCCTTGTGCTGCCCTCAGCATCCCCCCACATCCCAGTGGCCTCAGGGATCTGCTGGGACCAGTCCCTGGGGAGCCTTGGTCAGGAATGGCCCTGGAGGCTCCTTCATGTTCCCAGGGACTGCAGGTTTTTCAAAGGACTTTGGGTTTTGCTTTTGCCTTGGAGTCTCTGAGAGCTTTGTGCAATCATGGCCTCCAGTTATCTGCTTTAATTAGTCCCTTGAGAGCCTTTCTCAGTAACAGCACTCAGTGGGGCTCAATGGCCAATGGCTCAATGCCTCTAGGTGCTTCAGTCTTTTAAAGTTATTTACTTTTTCCTTTCTGCACTGAGTCTCTGAGAACTGGTGGCACCCAGGTAAAGTGGGAGTTTCTTTTTTTTTTTTTTTTTTTTTTAAGCAATCTAAAACTCCAAACTTTTGCCACTGAAAACAGACACACTCCTCAGGTATGTGCCAGCCCAAGGTGCCACCAAGGAGGCTCCCCTTCCCCAAGGCAGAACCCTGCAAGGAATGTTTGAGACCTTTGCACTCCTTGGTTCCCTGAGGCCTTGCAGTGTCACAAAGGCCCCTTGGTTCCACGAGGTTCATTGGTGCCACCATGGTCTCCTTGGTTCCATGAGCCATCACAATGTCACAACGCACCCTTGGTTCCATGAGGTTCCTGCAGCAGGACTTCCCCTATGGCCAGCAGAGCTCATCTGTTCTGTCCATCAGCTGGGGCCATAACTCAGGGCATCTTCCCCCTCTCAGGAATTGCTGAGATAACCCAGGCTGGACATCTGTCCTGTCCTGAGTTCTCTCTGGTGCCAGGGAGGTGGAATTCCCAGCTGACCATGAACATCTTGCCTCGAGAGCAGACTGAAGGGAGATAAGCCTTGAATTCCTGAGTGACACACATTCATTTTACAAACTATAAATGTTGCACAAAACTCTCACAAAGCAGAAGTCTTCTGCATAGTCTCTGCAAACAGGTAGGGCTTATCCCCCAAGTCTGGATGCATTTCTGTGGTTACTTTTCTGGAAGTTGAGTGAAAGGGCTCCATGTGTACTCCCTCATCATTTTGGTGGCAAGTGACATTGACTCCTGATCTCTGCTATTTCTTCACTAGCTGTAATATAGGAATCTTCATTGTGCACTGTGTTTTTATGTATCTGTACTTCTTTTATTTATCCTGTGCAGTAAGAAGTCCATTTAAGGTCTCTTGTCTGTTAAGATTAAGGCCATTCAGTAAATAATTTCTTTTATAATACACCTAATTTTCTATTCTTAAGAACTTAGGAGAAAAAGCAATTTGGGGTGCAGGTGGCCAGAAACAGAGCTACTGCCAGAAACGTGAGCATAACCATGTGCAAGGGATTTCATTACAGGAATAGTTTTAAACAAAGACATTAGAAAGTGTGATTCTGTGATAGATATGAACACAATTAAGATGTTGACTGATGTGGAATGATTAGAGAAGAACTGGAAGAGGAAATCTGGGAAGAATGGGAAGGCCATAGAGCCAGCTGGTCTAGTGAAGAGATGTCCTTAGACATGGCCATTTAAACAGGAGAGGTGGAAACACCCAAATGAAGAGGGACATGAAACAATAGACAGTATAATGGTAACACAGAGGGGAACAGTATAATGGTAACACATGGTAGAGGTGAAGGGCAATGTTTCTTCTCCTGCCTCAGTACACTTCCAGGAAGTTTCTGTTCTCTCCTGGTGGGAAACCTTTGACATTTCTTAAAGTACTCAAGTAACCCAGCTAATGAATTATGCTCATGCCCTTTGCAAGTGTCAGGTCCCCTACAGCCTCAGGGCTCCTGTCCTATAAACATCTGCTCCAGCCCATTCCAAAATTGGGAGTAGCACCATCCTGGTATCATCAGGGAGCTGAGTCTGGAAGGGACCTCAGCAATGTTTTAGTTTTGGTTCTTTGGGGGTCAGGAACTGGTGAGACTCAGAGGCACAGAAAAGTTTCTCTTCATGGCCAACATAAAAAATTGTAAATATCATATAATTTTAAAAGCATCAAAACTCTTCTCTCAGCCATATGAGATGACCCAGCAGCATCTGATGTGCCCACTTATCCACAAGGGATATCCATACAGCAATATTTTTAGATATAGACAAAGGTAATTGTAAAAGACATAAGTGCAATTAAGATGTTGACTAATGAGTTATTTAAAGTTCTGAAAGACTGGGCAACTCCCTGAAGCTCAAAGTGGGAAGATACTCAATTGAGAGGCATTGGAATGCCCAGAGTGGAGGTAGAGGAGGAAATCTGGGAGCAATGGGAAGGCCATAGATCCAGCTGGTCTAGTTAAGAGATGTCCATAGACATGGCCATTTAAATAGGAGAGGTGGAAACTCATGAATGAAGAAGGACATGAAAAACTTGAATATTGGTGACACAAACAGAGGGAAAGATCAATATTTCT
>NW_027635879.1:0-82622 GCF_903797595.1 Erithacus rubecula
TTAGGCCCAGGAAGCAAGCTGTATTTTGACCCCCCAGTAGATCATGAAAATTGGGAAGGTCCCTTTACCAACGGGACGTGGGCTTTAAAGGGGCATTGCTGGATTTGTGGCCAATATGCCTATCGCAGGTTACTCCCAAACTGGTCAGGAATATGTTATGTGGAGTATATTAAACCTCTGTTCTTTCTGCTACCACAAGTTCAGGGAAACCAGTTAGGAATCAATGTATATGATGATCTAATCAGGGAAAAGCGGTCAATTGATGTATCCCTGGCTGGGGGGAGCACCCAAAAGTGGGGTAATGATGAGTGGTCACCTGAACGAATCATACAACACTATGGCCCAGCCACTTGGAATCCTAGTGAATTAATATCAGGTGTCAGAGAACCCATTTATAATTTAAATCGTATAATTAAGTTACAAGCTGTCTTTGAAATAGTAAGTAACCAGACAGCTACAGCTCTTGACCTTCTTGCTGACCAATGTACTCAGATGAGAAATGCAATATTTCAACACGGATGGTATTAGACTACTTATTAGCAGAAGAAGGGGGCGTGTGTGGCAAATTAAATGACTCAAATTGCTGTTTGCAAATAGATGACAATGGAAAGGTGGTGAAACAAATAGCAAAAGGAATAAGAAAGTTAGTTCATGTACCTGTCCAAACATGGAAAGGATGGGAATGGGACATGTTTTCATGGCTACCTGGTGGACTGTGGGTTAAACAACTGCTTTTTTTTCTTCTTATGTGCTGTAGCAACTCTAATCTTTTTACCATGCATGATCCCTTGCTTAATACAACTTATTCAACATGTGATCAAGGGGATGCAGGTTATAGCCATGCCTACTGACCCAGAGATGGCTACAAAAGGACAGAAATTGATGTCATTGCAAATAATTGCAAAACCAAAAAGGACACAAGAACAAGAAATTAAGACAGTGATAGCTAAAGTTTGTAAAGACAATTACTAAAAATAAAAGAGGAGGGATTGAGAGGAATGTTACATTTGTCTTTACAAACAAACTGTAGATCTGTTGGTAGGTAAAATTTAGCACCTATAGATAAAAGAAACAATGGGAGGGATTACACTGATTGATGAATGGAAAAAGAGATTTGCCTTTACAAACAAACTGTAGGTTTGCTGGTAAATAAAATTGGGTAACAGAAGATGAAAGAAGCAACGGGGGGGGAAAACTGAATTCTACAAGAATTAAAAATTAAAAGGGAGGGTTATACATTAGAGGGGAATGTCAGGTGTCAGGCGTTCCGGGAAGTCTGTGCCTCTCGAGTACCTCAGCCAATGGGGAAAGAGAGAGGGAAAAGCGGCCGGGAAAATAGGATAAAAGGGAGGCTGCGTCCTCCAAAAATTTGAGAGATCCCAGGGGAATGCCCCATGGACTCTCCCTTTATTCGAATAAAGCAAAAAGGACTCCTCTGTCTCCTTTTGGACATAAACCTCTTGTTTGTGGGTTAATTTCCCTTACAACTGCTTGGCTATCAGCTTCTCATATGAATGGAGGAAACCAGGTTTGGTCCTCAGTGCAGGTTTTATATCTAAGTCCTCTGAGGTGGCTTGCATGTTATCTGAGCATAGGTACAAGCACCTTGCAGAATCATCCCTTCAGAGCTTCTACAGTTGTTTTTTCTCTGTGTCTGAAAAGTTCTGGGCTGATGATGTGGTCAGAAAGCTTATAATGGGGATTGTATGGTCATGAAAAGAAAAGAAGAGGGGAAGGAGCATTGGAGGGGGGCTTCTGCTCATATGTGAGCAGACGGTGATAAAACCCTTCTGAGGAAAGGTGTAATTTTGAAGGCTTATTGGCACAATTTGTATCTTGAGAAAAAAATGCGACCTTTGTGCAGTATTACTGGAATTATCTATGAAGTGTTTTGAGGGTGGAAAATGCTCTGCACAGACCCTACCAGCTGAAATCCAAAGCTTTAAGTCGTGATTGGCATCCAACTGCTTCCTGAAGGGTTTGGCTTTGTGTTACAGCACAAACCATAGAAAATCGTTGGTTTCTGCTTCTAAGCTACAGCCAGACCCTTGTAGGAACAGCTGATGAGCTTTAGCCTTGAGGTAGGCACAAATCAAACAAATGTTGCAACTCAGTCCAAGTGGTTGACTCCATCTGTCTGTACTCAGAGGGATCTCTGAACAGCTCTGACCCTAGACTGGTGACAGGCTATTATTAGAAGTGTCCTTTGGTAAGTCCCAAAGCCGTAGTTCATAGAAACCAAACAAAAATAAGGGCTGTATTTTAACATGTTAGTGGGGAGCACGATGCAGTCGTTGCTGCATGTAGCGGTGCAAGCACATTACATGCTGTGTGGTTAGTGTTTTAAACTTGTCACTTTTTCTTCTGAACAAGGACTGCTGTCACACACACCAACACCTGAGAGCTATTAATAGGAGCGTTTGAGACAGAAAAAATCCCATACATATACACCTGTAAGTCTTTTAGAAAGCTTTGCTGTTGGGGAGGTTTGGCTGATAAAAGAAGGCCAAATCGTAACGCTCTTGGCTTTAGACGGGAGCCTCGCAGAGAGGAGGGCGTAACCATCTTCCTTCAGGAAGCTCAAGACACAAAAGCTCCTGCCAAGGAAGCCCCACCTTCTCAGCGCCCCGGAGCGCGCTGTGCGCCTCGCTGCCGCGGCGGCGGCTCCCGCTGGGCCCTCCCGGCCCGGGTGTCCTCGCACGCCCGGTGCCCGTGGCGGGGGCGGCCCCGGGCGGGCCAAGGGCGCCTCTGCCGGGCTCGGGCGGCGCTGCCGCTCCCCGCCTCCTCCGCCTGGCAGCCGGGGGGCAGGCACCGGGAGAGGGAGAGCGAGAGGGAAAGGGAGGGCGCGCAGCCGCCGCCCCGGAGCCGTGGCAGCGCGGCCGGGCCTGGGCGGCAGCCGGACCCGGCCCGCCCGCCCGGCAGCGGGAGCGCCTCCGCCACTGCCGCCCGCCTGGGGCCGCCGCCCGCCATGGAGCTCTCCCTGCGGCCGCCTGGCGTCCTGCCTTCCCGCTGGGGGCGGCCGCGGAATTCGACAGAAGGTAGGCGCGGGGAGAGCGGGGGCGGCGGGGACCGGCCGGGCGGGCGAAGTCTCCGTTCCTTCAGGAAGAGCGGAGGGAGCCCGGGCTCTCCCCTTGCTGACGCGGGGCGCTGTGGTGGTCCCCGGGCTCCTGCTTGGCATCGGGGCTGGGTCCTGGCGAGGCGGGGCGGCCGGAGCCCTCAGCGGGACGCGTGTGGCGCTCCCGGTGCAGGCAGCGGTGCCGGGCCTGGGCCGCACGTGGAGGCGCGGGGCCGCTCCCGAGCCCCCCGGCACGGAGCCCTGAGCCTCCCGCCCTCCGAGTGCCGCTCCCGAGCCCCCGGCACGGAGCCCTCAGCCTCCCGCCCTCCGAGTGCCGCTCCCGAGCCCCCAGCACGGAGCCCTCAGCCTCCCGCCCTCCGAGTGCCGCTCCCGAGCCCCTCGGCACGGAGCCCTCAGCCTCCCGCTCTCCGAGTGCCGCTCCAGGCTCGGCAGCCTCAGCGCGGGCTTAGGTGTAAGAGGAGTTCATTTCTCTGGCGGGGCCGCGTCCCGCAAGAATTAAAAACAAAGCGCATCGCGTGCTGTAGTGATAAAATGAGTTTATTGGCGCCCGGAGGCGCTGCGAACAGACGGCGGCGGGGTCGCGGCTCGAGTCCTGGCACGAAGCTCGGGGCGCGTGTGCCGCGGGCCGTGTCGCGCCGTGTCCTCCAGGGCTCGTGTGCTGTCAGTGTCGCGACCCTGCGCCGTGCGGGGCAAGCGGCCAGCGCCACCCCCGCCCTTCCCAGGGTTTCCTTTCTTTTTTTAATAAATAAGGATTTGCTCAAACGCAGCGCTCACGGGATTCCAGCCTGTCGTTAAAAGACATTGCTGATTCGTGGTACTAGTTTATAACTGCGTGAGGCCGTGGTATGTTTTCTTTGGAACTAGGGAAGAGTGCAGCTCTCCTTTTATACTTAATTTCTGCTTAAGAGTCCAAGAAGCTTTTGTTTTCATTCTTTTTTTCCATTAATGTTTCAGTGAGACAGGTTGGCCATATCAGTGAGAAAATTTTGCCATATATTGTGAACTGAAACAATGCCTAAACATTATGAAGGCATTTATTCCATACTATAAATTCTGTTTCAGACTTGGAACTTCTGTTCAGTGCCAGCCTGGGAGTGGCAGCAGTGAGCGTACTGCAAAGCATGTCAGCTTTTTCAGGCTTTGCTCAGTTATCCTAATTATCTTTTCCCCTCTTCACCTATTGTCATTTGCATTTTTTGAAGTAAACAAAGTATTAATGATAGAGATATCTTAGTATTAGCTGAGAGCAGTTACTCTCTCATAAAAGTAAAAAATACATATCTCTATGCAGGAGGGTTTTTGCTGTTCTTTTTCTTTTAGGATGTTTTGGTTGGTTGGTAGATTTTTTCTTTTACTCTAGGATGATTTTAGGTACTTTCAGAAAGTTTCACCAGACTTTGTTGAACTGTGTTGTTGAACAGGTGGCCCAGACAAATGGTCTCATCTGCAGGACTGTGTTGGTGTGGAAGCAGAATTGACTGCTGCTGGGGCTGGGCCCCAGTGGCTTGGGGACAGTGCCAACGTGAGTATCTTGCTGCTGGGGCTTCTGGTCACTTGTAGAGAAAGCTTCTACACACCTAGTCACATCTTTCATGTGTTCACACCTGACACTGCAGGGCTAGGCTTTTACACGTGTGACCCTGACTGACTTAGAAGGATGCTGTCATGTTGAAATTTTAGCAGTGCTAAAAATTGTTGCAGTCAAGTAAGGTGAAATTGAGTTAGGGCAGTGAGAATTTGGAAATTTCTTTTTGATTTCTGCTTCATTTTGTGCTCTGATATTACAACCTGGTGTAACTACACTGTGTCAGGTTACAGGCACTGCACGATGATAATATTTGCATCAAAGAAGAAAACCAAAATTACTGTTATTTCCCTTAGGAAATTGATGGAAATGTTCCAATTAAGTATTAAGCTCAAACATTCTTTCAGTAACCCTAAACTAAGGGCATAAATCTGCCTGACAGCATCCTTTTACTGGGTCACATGTGAAGAGAAACATCTCAGAGACTCTCACATCTACCTAGACTCTTTTATATGACTGCAGGATAAGCAAGTAGATAAGTATCCATCATTGACTACACCTTCAATGAGGATTCTGTGGAGGCAGCTAGTACTGTACAGAAGTTAAAATTGTCAGGAGTGATACAGAGACCCCAGCTTGTTAAAGTTGCAGCCTTTGATCTGGGGGATGTGTACACAAGTGTTTAATATACATGAGAGACATCCTGAAGTTTTTGCAGGAATAAGCCTATAAACACTTGGCTTTTTTTTCACTTCCTTTCATTTATTAATGAGAGAATCTACAGCTTAAACTGAAAAGTAATGTTAGCTGAACAAACCCCAAATAATAACCAGAAGTTCAGCAATTCTACAGCCTTTTCATAGTTGCAGAATAAAATTGGATAAAAGGTAATTTTAGGAAGTTGCCCATTGCAGACCTCAGTTGAAGGAGGGTGCCTGGGATTTGCAGTAATGAATCAAAACTTTGATTCTTCTGGTTGCCAACACTGGCACCCCTGAGAAAGGAGCAACAAATGAATATTTGTAATGAATAGCAGTTGGCTCAAAATTCTTGGCCTAAGTTCAAAACTATGAGGCTTCCATCCCCCATGATCCTTCCCTATCATCTATTTTAACTACGCATAAATTCATTGTCCTTATTTAAAACCTCCTCTATTTAAAACCCTAATTGAAAACCCAGCTTATTGGTAGTTGTTGTGGGACATTCCACTGGCTAAATAGAAATATGCACGCTCTAAAATGCAATCACTTAACTTAGAGTTTGCAAACTTATTTGCATCCCAAGAGCTCTACAAGAAGTTGGTTATGATATCCCAGACCACCATTTTTGTCTTTTCTTTGCAAAATAGTAGGATTCTTTACATATAAGCTGTTAAAATAGCCTACATTATTTTCTTCAGCTTATGCTTGTGTTTTAATGTGCATTTTTTATAGAGACTGAATGCAACCAAATTTGAGATCAGCCTGTCACAAAAAGACAAAAAATCCCAAACGCCACATAAGCAGCTCTTACCTCTATCAATTCAAACAGCCACAATAAACCAAAAATGGTCCACAGTCCAGGACATACCAGATTAAAAACCTTTCTGCAAACATATGGCAGGGGAGGGGAAAATTGCTAGAGGGAGAGTTCCACAGCTGGAGCATGTCAAATAACCATGCTTAATTCAGCTCACCCTCCCCTCTCTGCACATTTATACCTCACTGCTCCTCTCCACATGCCTGTACCAGATGTACTCCAGCTATCTGGAGAATATCAGGCTAAAACATCTGATCAGTAAGGTAGCTACTAGATGGGGGGTTTATCCTTTTTTTTTTTTTTTTTTTTTTTTAACCCAAATAAGTTATAAATTACATTTCAGGCTTACCCGTGTTTTTCAGAGGCGAGGAAATGTACCCGTTTCCTCCATGTTTGCCATTTCCCATTTTACCACAGCCACAATTTCTTTTCCCATACTTGGCTGCAGTTGTGTAACTCATACAAGTCCATAAGAGTAGAGAGGACCCACCTGAGAGTCCTGGCAGAGCTGGCTGGAGTAATCATGCAGCAGCTAATTATTGTCTTTGAAAGGTTATAAAACCTGGGGAAATTGACCAATAATTTCAGAAAGGTAAGTCTTTTGCTCTGAAGGAATACCCAATGACCTACATGGAGGTCAGTCTCATTGCCACAACAGGGAAAAGGAGAGGAAGGCCTCTTGGAAGTCCTCTAACCTAACACGTCTGTGACTCCCATCTAACTGTGCAGCTTCCTTGAGAAATAAGTATCGCCTCCCCACATAAACACTTTTTAGAAAAGCTGTGAAGGTACTTCCTGTCCTTCTTGATAGCTACAACATCCTTTTGGGAACACTTGACCTATCATTCTCTAATAATTATGAAACAATAGATAGGGACCCTGCAGAGGCCTTTGAGATCCTACTACATAAAGGTGAAAAAAATTACAGAACTCTAAAGGAAAAAAACACTGAAACGAAGAAAGACAGAAAAGTGGGCTTCAAGACAATGCTGGAAGTAAGGAAAGTTTAGTTTTCAGTACTCTGTATCATGGCACAATGAATTTACTGTTGCATTATTTACTGGAGATCTGTCTTTGCCTCTTTATTACTTGTATGTAACACAAGAAATTTTATTTCCTCCCCAGTGTCCAATTATTATATCTCTGGACAATTGCATTTCTTTTCTATCTACCTTAGGATTATAATGCCAGAATTGAAGGAACTGCAGCTACAACAGAGTTGTACTGATACCAGCTCCAAGTCAGTAACCAGCTTCCTACATCCAAAAACACATTCCTTCAAAAGCCTCCAGATCCTAATTCTAATGAAACCTTACAAGACTGGATGCAGCAGTTTGTTGATGTACTACTTATTGTCAAAGAATGTTGCTTTCTTTGGATGTTACTCTTGCATGCTGAGCGATGAAATCATGACATTTCCACCAAAGCATCCACCAGAGTGTGCCCTGAGAAACTGAATCCCTCGCACCCCAAGCAGGGCCTGTTCCTTTTTCCCCGTACAACACATGCTGGCCACAAGAAATGCAATGCTCATGGCTTTAGCACATTTCTCCCAAATCAATGACTACAATGTGATGAAAAGAACGACCTTCTGACTGCTCAAAGCAAGAGCCTTATTTCCACCTGTTCAACAACATCTCCGTCTGTCAGCAGAGTCCAGAACAGAGAAGCAGACAGACTAGATTAAATCAATCAAAACTTTATTTCTAATTGAATTCAGCAAAAATGTAACTATATACAGCAACAATTATATACATCGGGAAACAAGTCTTTACATCGCCCATGCTCCAAGATCCATCTGAGTGTGTCCTGAGAAGCAGACACACTCATATGTAGATGGGAAAATACAGGTCTGGAGTCAGTTCCATTCTGCAGGTTGGGCAGGTGCCAACAGTCTCCAGAGCAACAGGGAGGCACTCACTGCAGAAGAGGTGGCCACACATGGTTGCCACAAGCTGTCGTCCACTTTGCACGATCTGGAAGAAAGAAAACCACAACATGTGTTGGGAGAAAGAATTGGAGTTTGCTGCTCCACTGGCACCAGGCAAATGAGGCCAGCATCACTTCACCAAGAAGTGACTTGAGGAGCTTCACAGCAGGGGCTGTGCTTCCAGCCAGCTGCCCACAGCATCCCACATCAGCCAACTGATCAGTGCAGCCCCCCTTCTGGCATCCTCCTCCTCCCATAATGCAGAAAGAATGACAACAGGATCCTCACCTCTGAGTAAAAATCCATGCAAATTGGACACCTAATAATAACTCCTTGCTGTGCACTAGAGGGAAGAGAAGTAGAAAGAACATGCAGCTGTTAATATCACCACACTTCAATGATTACTGATACATAAAATCTCACATAATGACACAACTGCACTGAGTAGGCATGACAAATTTCCTTTGAAAAATCCTGCTGTCTTTAACCCTGTTTGTTGCTGTTAATGAGGTTTTGGGATTTTCCTGCCCAGAGGAAAAGACTGTCCTGGTTTCACTAGAGGAAAGGTGTAGTCAGTCACTCAGCTCTGGGATTTGAAGTTAAGCAATGCCCATTTTTTGCCATACTCCCCCACACTCGTCTCTAAGGTTGTGTGCGAAGCTGTGCATCTGCCTTGGGCTGCCTTTTTCTCCCCAAATGCAAATGGCATCATTTGATCCTCATGCAACGTGGGAGAAGGAGGGAATTAAGTAGAGTAAGCAGGCATACTTGTATGGCTGAGTCACACACAGAAAAGAAGGCACAAAATTCTGTGCTTGGCAGGGCATGAGCCATACATACTGTGAACGTGCAGTTCCCTCCTCTGCTGCTCCCTGTTCTGCAGGGCCTGAGTCAGCCACAGGTGCATTATTAGCTCCTGTTCCATAGCCAGAGCCATCCATCTGTTGGCAGCTGTTCTGGATGGAATTTCTGCTTCGCTGCTCATAAACTGTAATTTAATTTTCATTAGTTATATGTGATGTAAGATGTAGAACACGGAGAATAATTCTTAAGGATGCTCTTGGTATTGATACATTTAATCTTTGAATATTTTCAAGCCAAATCAACTGGAAAGAGATTTAATCCATCAAATAGACAGCAATTAAGAAACAAGCATCAAGTGATGCCCATGGGACAGAAAAACAAATTCATTGTTGGTAGAACTGCCTTGTTAAGGTTCAGGCCTTGACATGCTTCAAGGAGCAGAAGCTCAGATCCAGGGGAAGGTTAACAAAGCTCAGGGAGAGGATGCCCACTGAGAGTGGACAAAAAGAATGCAGAGTTGAGGGGCCAAAAAGACATTTGGCACAACTCCCAAGATAAGGAAGAAACTAAGAAACCCAGCCCTCCTGAAATCAGCTCTGATTGGTACACGTAATTCCTGCAGGGGCAGATTGCAACCACCAACTAAGCTCAGGGTTATATCATTAAATATATGTTCCCACAACAGGCCTTAGTCCAGTGTCCAGTGCCTGGAATGATCCCAATTTGGCTCAATTCAAGGTCAAAAGTTTTATTTCTAGTTGCTGTTCTTAGACCTATATCCTTACTATCCTCACTCCCACCAAACTGGAGGATGATTCCATCTGCTTTGTTTAACCATTTCCTTTATCCTTTCTGCTTTATAACAATCAAATACAATTTTTCTATTGATTATAAAGCAACAATTTTGCTAATATAGTTACAATTTAATTAGCACGAATTACATTTATAACAGTACCATGCCCGAATTTTTGAGGTACCATTTCCAAGTTTTCTGGGGCACCATTCCCAGGTGTTTTGGGGACCATTCCCAGGTGTTTTGGGGTACCCTTTGCAAGTGTTTTGGGGACCATTCCCAGGTGTTTTGGGGTACCATTCCCAGGTGTTTTGGGTACCATTCCCAGGTGTTTTGGGGACCATTCCCAGGTGTTTTGGGGACCATTCCCAGGTGTTTTGGGGTACCATTCCCAGGTGTTTTGGGGTACCATTCCCAGGTGTTTTGGGGTACCATTCCCGGTTTCTTGGGCTGTCCCTGACCCCGTTCCCCGTGCCAGGTTCCCGGGTTCAAGGAGCTGTGCCTGTGCCCGGGCGCCACAACATCCCCTTGGTGCAGTTCAACACCGAGGTGAAGGCGGCGCCGCCCGCGGGGCCCTGCAGGGCTCCAAGATCACCCAGAGCAACCCACAAAGATCTCCTGCACCAAAAAGGGACCCCAAACCCGAAAACACTTGCCTGGAATACCTGAAAACTGTCCCAAAACACCCCAAATCCCAGAGCAACACCCCAAACTCCCAGAGAAACACCTCAAAACCACCCCTGAATACCCCAAAACTGCCCAGAAATGCCCCAAATCCCTTCGAGCCGCCCCAAAATCTTATGGAAACCCCCCAAAATCCCATAGAAACCACCTAAAATTACTCCAAACCACCCCAAAATCCCTTCAAACCACTGCTAAATGCTATAGAAACACCCTAAAATCCCTCCAACCCCCCAAAATCCCAGAATTGCTCAAAACTGGTTCCAGTGCCGGTGCTGCTCCCAGAGTGCTCATAGTGCCAATCTCAGTCTCGGTGCTGGTTCTGGTGCTGGTGCTGGTCCAGAGTGCTCATAGTGCCAATCTCAGTCTCGGTCTGGTTCTGCTGGTCCCAGAGTGCTCATAGTGCCAATCTCAGTCTCGGTGTGGTTCTGGTCCGGTGCTGGTCCCAGAGTGCTCATAGTGCCAATCTCAGTCTCGGTGTGGTTCTGGTCCGGTGCTGGTCCAGAGTGCTCATAGTGCCAATCTCAGTCTCGGTGCTGGTTCTGGTTCTGGTGCTGGTCCCAGAGTGCTCATAGTGCCAATCTCAGTCTCGGTGCTGGTTCTGGTGCTGGTCCCAGAGTGCTCATAGTGCCAATCTCAGTCTCGGTGCTGGTTCTGGTTCTGGTGCTGGTCCCAGAGTGCTCATAGTGCCAATCTCAGTCTCGGTGCTGGTTTCGGTGCCGCTCCCAGTCCCAGAATTCTCCGGTGCTGGTCCCAGTGTTGGTGCAGGTCTCAGTCTTGGTCCCAGTGCCAGTTCTGGAGCCATTTTGGTCTCGGTCTCCATACCAAAGATTTTAGGCCTGTTTGGGTGATTTTAGGATAAACTGGGCAGTTTTAAGTTGGAATTTAGGCACCATTTGGACAATGGTAAGTCCATTTTCAGGATGTTAGACCCCTTTTTTGTGGATTTGAGGCCCCTTTGGCTGATTTTATGCCAAACCTGGTGGATTTAGGCTGCATTTGAGGCCCTTTTAAGTTATTTAGGCCAAACCAGGCCCTTTTAGGACTGTGTGGCCCTTTGGCTCCGCCCCTTTCTTTCACTGTTCCCTCTTTTCCCTTGACCCGCCCCTTTCCTCTCACAGTTCCGCCCTTTGCTTGACCCGTCCCCTCCCTGTTGGAATGGTGGAGGAGGAGGATGAGGGAGGAAGCAGCAGCAGAAGCAGGAGGAGAGAAGGAGCGAATCAACCGCGCTATCCTGGAGCTCCCTGAACTCGCAGCCCCCCCGGGACCATCGCCCCACATCCCAGGGGCACGGGGAGGGGGAGCTCAGCCCCAAATATCCCGGGGGGGGTCCCTGTGTTTGGGGTGTTTTGGGGGATGTTTGGAGCTTGCAGCCTCCAGAGCCGAGCTGCAGATGCCCCTCGGGAGGGACATCGGGGGGTCCCTGGGAGGTGTTTTTGGGGGTCCCGGTGGCAGCAGAGCCCCGGCGGGGGCGGGGGGATGCGGGTCTCCCCGCAATGGGGGTTGGGCTTCCCGGGCCGGGCCCTGCGAGCTCTGCCGGGGCCCGTGGGGACCGCGCGGGGCCGGCGGCATCGGCGGGGGGACACCGGATTGGGGGAGCCCCGGGAGAGCCGCGGCTTCCCTGAGCGGGACCCCAGAGAGAGGAGAGCCCCAGAACCCCAAAGCGGGACCCCGAGAGGGGGGAGGGACCCCTGGGATTGCCGGGACCCCGGCGGGGGTGCTGGGGCTGGAGGGGCGCGATGGCCGCAAAGGGGTTCGGGGGTCCCGGTGCCGGAGTGGCTGCTCCCAGTATGAGCCCGGTCACTCCCAGTATGATCCTGGTCACTTCCCCTCGGTGCTGGCGGGATCCCTGTTGCTCCCAGTGTGAACCCAGCTATTCCCAGTAATTCCCTCTGATGATTCAATTTGCTCCCAGCAGGGTCCCAGTTGCTGCCAGTTCCTCCAGCTTTTGTCCAGTGTGTTCCCAGTTCTCCCAGTTGCCCCCAGTACAGTCGCAGTCACTCCCAGTGTAACAGAGTATGTGTAAGGCTTTGCTAATCAAACCTTGCTAAATTAGAGAATATGGCCAAAAGACCACTGAAACTTGCTTAAGCAATATTATGTCTCTAATAACCACAAACATCCTGTATGTGCCCAGTTTGTGGATGCTTGAAAAGAAAGATAGGAAAAAGTCAACCAATGATTAAGAGAAGAAGACCACGGCCTTCCTCCCCACAACCACCAGGAGCCAGGAGGAGCCCCCAGCAACTGGCTGTGCAGACACAGAACGTGAGAAGATGCTGAAAGGCACAGACACGGGAGAAGATGAAAATAACAGAGGGACTGACACGGAGTGGGGTGCGCGCCGTTGGTGGAGCGGAGACTCCCCGGATGCCCAGCGCTGATTTGCTTGCTGCCACTTGCTCAATAAATTCTTTATTGATTCCATTTATTGGAGTTGATCAATTTATTACAGCCTAATTTATAACAAATTTGATTTGGATAAAGGCTGTTTGGCCTGGAACCCTTGCAGGGGAGGCGCCCTGCTGAAAAGCGGCCTCTGTTATGGTGCTCCTATGCCAAAACCTTTACCCACAAACCTAAAATTAGGCAGCCAAGCAAATAAACCTGGTGATGCCCCATAATCTTCGTGCACAGAGTCCGGAGGGAGATGCAGGACGCGTGAGCATAGGCCAGTTTTCCATTGGGTTGGGGCTGGGTTTCCTGAGCTGTGCCTCTGCCCACCCCAGGGAGGGCGGCGTGAGTGGGGACACTCAGCAGGGGGTTCCCAAACTCCACCAAGAGCTGGGCCACGACCAGGGGAAGTGCATGTGTGAGTGACAGAAGGCACCTCGGAAGATTGGACAGAGGAAAAGCAAGCCCTCTGATCCCATGGGTTTGGAAGTGAAGGCTAGACTTCCACAAATGCCATCAGATAGCCCGTTAGGACTAATGACAAATTTTTGGGATGCATACCCTTCTAGGCAGGGTAAGAATAAAACAAAAATGGTCCATTGTTGTATGGAAATTGGGGGGGAATGCAGATTATGGGAGATCATCTTTTTTGGTCAGTGTTTGGAGCCTTTGAGGACTGGATATGCCAGGCCCTAAATACTTATGTAAGCTCAAAGGAACCCTTTAGTTTAGAAGACTGAATATAGGATTTTTATGGATAGGCTCCGAAACTCGAGCACTTTTATTTCCATTGAAAGAAAAGTGGGGGCTAAGGAAGAAGAAAACTAGGAATGAGAAAGATATACCAACCTCTCCCCCTCCATATGTCCCTCCACCTCTTCCAGCTGTCCCATCTGCCCCTCAGGGGGCAGAGGATTCCGACTCCTCTCCAGACACTTCCGAACCCACCCCGAGAATTGCCAGAAGTAGAGCCAGAAAGCAGGAGGCAGGGAATGCCTCATATCCTCTTAGGGAAGTAGCAATGGGGGGGGCCCAGCCAGGAATGGGGTATGTCTCTGTTACTCTGAACTCTGGGGATGTGAGAGATTTTAAGAAAGAAATGGGGAGTTTATTGGAGGATCCCTTGGGGTGGCCAAATGGGTAGATCAATTCTTGGGTTTAACATACACACCTGGGAGGAATTACAGGCCATATTAGGAATCTCATTAACAGCAGAGAGCGAGATATGATCTGGAGGGTGGGAATGAGGCTTTGAGATCAACAACATCAACAGGGGCCTGCAGCAGATACCAAATGGCCCCTACAGAGTCTGCCCTGGAATAATCAGAATGATGCTGATAGGGGACATATGCAGGACTTAGTGAACATCATTATCCAGGGGATTAGGGAGTCTGTCCCTAGAGGACAAAATATCAATAAGGCCTTTAACAAGCAAAAGAAAAATGAGACTCCCGTGATTGGCTGGAAAGACTTAGAAAGAACTTGCAATTATATTCGGGTTGGATCCTTCCACCCCAGTGGAAGACCCAGGGTCTTACTTAAGACCCAGATACACACAGGAAACAAGAGTTGAGGTGGACAGTGTTGCCCCAAGGATTCACAGAGTCTCCTAACCTGTTTGGCCAGGCACTGGAACAAATTTTGAGGGAGTATGAATTGGATGAAGGCGTAATTTTAGTCCAATATGTGAATGACTTAATACTGGCTGGACAGGATGAGGAAAAAGTGAGGCAAGAAAGTATCAAATTATTACACTATTTGAGTTTACAGGGACTCAAAGTGTCCCAATCAAAATTGTAATTTGTAGAAAGAGAAGTAAAATATCTGGGGCACAGGTTGAGCAGAGGAACTAAGACCTTAGACCCTGACAGGGTCAACAGTATTTTATCACTACCAACTCCTCGAAATAAGAGACAAGTGAGATAACTGTTAGGACTTTTTGGGATATTGTAGGCAATGGATTGAGGTTTACAGTAAAAAGGTCAAATTTTTATATAGTAAAGTTACAAAGGAAAGGTTACTGAAGTGGTCAGAAGAAGATGACAAACAATTAGAAGTTCTTAAAACAGATCTGGTAATTGTCCCTGTATTAAGTTTACCAGATGTCTGAAAATCCTTTTTCTTATTCATAAACATAGATGAAGAAACTGCATTTGAGGTATTAGCACAGGATTGGGCTGGGAAGAAGAAGCCTATAGGATATCTTTCAAACCTTTTAGATCCTGTAAGTAGAGGCTGGCCCATGCGCCTACAAGCCGTGGTGGCTGCAGCTCCTGGTAGGAGAAGCACAGAAAATAACCTTTGGAGGAGAACTGAAAGTAGTTGTTCCCCCCATAACATTAGGGAATCTTACAACAAAAAACCAGACAAATGGATTACTGATGCTAGACTTTTAAAGTATGAAGGGATCTTAATATCTTTACCCTGATTAGAGCTTGGGGTAACCAGTTTACAAAATTTGGTCCAGTTTTTGTACGGGGAACCAACCGAATCTATTACACGTGATTGTTTACAGAACATTGAAGAGCAAACCAAAATTAGACCAGATTTTCAGGAAGAGAAATTAGAAACTAGAGAAAAACTTCTTGTGGACAGATCACCCCAGGTAGTTGAGGGTAAGAGGAAATCAGGATATGCCATAATTAATGGTAAAACTTTTGAGGTAATTGAGTCAGGCCTGCTAAGTCCTAGCTGGTCAGCACAGGCTTGTGAACTGTGTGCAGTTTTAAGAGCACTCAACTTGTTAAAAGGAAAAGTGGGAACCATCTATACAGATTCTAAGTATGCTTTTGGCATAGTACATACCTCTAGGAAAATCTGGGGAGAAAGGGGATTAATAAACTCACAGGGAAAAGGATTGATACACCAGGAATTAATAATTCAGATTTTACATGCCTTGTGAGGGCCTGAAGGAATAGCAGTAATTCATTTAAGAGGGCATCAAAAGGGACTAACTCCACTAGTTAGGGGAAATAACCTAGCAGATCAGGAAGCTAAAAAGGTGGCCTTGCTGGTAATAAGAGAAAAAGAAAGTGAAGAAGAATGGACATGAGAAAAATGTCTGACTTGTGGGCTAGATTTATTTGAACCTCCCTGTCATGAATGTTGGGATGATTTTAAAAGTAAAGCTTTACACTGTAGTTGTTATGATATTACACATAATTTTGTTGCTTACATGGGAAAAAGCATTATTTGTTCACCTTTACAGTAAAACTAAACCAAAACCAAAACAAAACAAAACAACCCCAAAAACAACAACACCCCCCCCCCCCCCAAAAAAAAGACCAAACCCCCAAAAAAACACATTAGCACAAATAGGAGCAAAAGAGGATGAAGCAGGAAAATGGGAGCTTCCCGACGGCTGAGAAGCAGTCCCTAAGGAACTGCTATAGGCATTAAGATAATAAAGAAAGTCTTTGCTGCCCTAGGAACTAAATGGGAATATTATACCCCTTAGCTCGGGAAAAGTGGAAAGGATTAATGGGGAAATAAAGAAACAGCTAACCAAATTAACCATGAAAACTAAGATGTCTTGGGTAAAGTGTTTCCCATTAGCCTTAATAATATCAGGACTCAACCTCATACTGATGTAGGAATTTCCCCTTTTGAAATGCTGTATGGAATGCCATAAGATCTAGACATTCCCAGAGACCATCCCATGCTTGACAATCACCAGCTCCAACAGTTCGTTACACAACTCATGGTTTGACGAGGTCAGTTGTTAAACAAGAGCCTCGTGGTGCAAAGACCTCCACTTGAGATTGCAATCCACAACATAAAACCAGGGCATAGAGTTCTAATTGGAACACAGAAAGGGACCTCACTGACCCCTCGTTGGGAGGGACCTTATCTTGTCTTGCTCACCACAGAAACTGCCATTGGAACTGCTGAGCGGGGCTGGACGCCAGTCGAGTGAAAGGAGCCCTCCCTGAGGAGCAGTGGGAATGCCAGGGAAACCCAGAGACACTGATCTTAAACTGCATAAAAGAACTAATGAATTAAGTTGATACCATATTATGTCTTGAAAAAGATTGTATATGTTATACTTTTGCATGCATAAGGTGTAAAATTTGTAAGGAAAATGTGTAGGCGAAGGAGGCAGAGACGTAAGGAAGGGGAGAATGCTGGAAAGCCCCAGGGGTCAGCACAAACACATCCTATGGACCCCGACCACAAAATCCCCCAGCCTTTCACCTAAGGGAGGCACAGAAACCGAGGTCAAAATTACAGCATTACGGGAACCAGCAAGGGGAATTTTAATTAAGAAAAGGAATCCACCACTTTTCTTTTACTTTATGTATTTGATAATCATTTTAGGCTGCATATGGGAAAAGGAGCGTGGGCAGAAGGTAACCTCCATCAACCATTTAAGTGGTGCTTAATTAGATAGGAAGATCAACATGTGATACAGACTATTACAACTCCTGGAGCACCTAGTTTCACGATCACTCTGTGCCAAATAGTGCCCATAGGCCCTTGCTCAAATCTGAAAGGATTCTATTTCTGTCCTAGCTCCAACCCTGGACGAGGGTATTGTAATAGCCCTGGACAGTATTATTGTGCACACTGGGGATGTGAAACAATTGCATCACACTGGAATCCAGGAGCAGGAAGAAATAAAGCTCTTAGTGTAGAATGGAAACCAAAAAAATGTATACCTCCCAAGAGAGAATGCAGCGGGGGGAATAATCCAAACAGGACAAGTGATGATTATTCCCAGAATCACATACCACCCTGAAGAATTTGTGTATGATAATCAGAACTCTCCAAACCATCAATTACAAAAACGAGAACCATTTATCACTTTGACTATAGCCACCCTGATGGCTGTAGGAATTGCAGGTGCAGGGACAGGGATAACCTCACTTGTGCAGCAGAACCAAAAGTTTCAATCACTTGGAATAGCTGTAGATAAGGACGTAATTCCAATTGAAAAATCAATCAGTGCATTAGAAAAATGGTTAAGATCGCTGTCAGAAATAGTATTGCAAAACCATAGGGGACTTGACCTTATGTTTTTACAACAAGGAGGATTATGTGCTGCACTAGGGGAACAGTGTTGTGTTTATGCAGACCATACTGGAGTTGTTAGGGATACCATGACTGAACTCTGGGAGAGCCTAGAGAAACAAAAACGAGAAAGAGAACTGCAGCAGAGCTGGTATGAGTCCTGGTTTAACCATTCTCCATGGCTAACTACCCTACTGTCCACTATTGCAGGACCCCTAATATTGGTGATTTTAGTGTTGACCTTTGGACCATGTATTTTTAACAAAATCATTCAATAGTCAAAAGAAAGCTGGAAGCCCTGCACTTAATGTTGGTAAGAGCACAGTATGAGCCTATACAGGACGAAGGGTTAGAACTGAGCCACGCAGAATTGCAAAGATTTGATCAGCAAAAATGATAAAAAGGGGGAATTGTAACAGAGTACGTGTAAGACTTTGCTAATCAAACATTGCTAAATTAGGGAACACGGCCAAAAGACCACTGAGACTTGCTTAAGCTAGCTGAAAGATTATATCTCAAATAACCACAAACATCTGTATGTGTATGTGCCCAGTTTGTGGATGATTGAAAAAAAAGATAGGAAAAAGTCAACCAATGGCTAAGAGAAGAAGACCACGGCCTTCCTCCCCATGACCACCAGGAGCCAGAAGAGCCCCCAGCAACTGGCTGTGCAGACACAGAAGGAACGTGAGAAGATGCTGAAAGGCACGGACACGGGAGAAGATGAAAATAACAGAGGGACTGACACGGAGTGGGGTGCGCGCCGCTGGTGGAGCGGAGACTCCCCGGACCCCAGCGCTGATTTGCTTATTGCTGCTCGCTCAATAAATTCTTTATTGATTCCATTTATTGGAGTTGATAAATTTATTACAGATAAATTTATAACAATGCAGACCTAGAATGGGGTGGGGACCGGGAATGGGGACAGGGAATGGGAATGCGGTCAGGGACTGGGAATTCTGCACTTGTCATGGGGACAGGGACCTCGACAGGGACCAAGACCTGGAATATAAGACAGGGATAGGGAACGAAATTGGGAATGGGACTAGGAAAAGGAACAGGGACAGTGAATGTGTTCAGGGACCAGGAATGCCAATGGGAATAATGCAGTGGGACTGAGAATGGGACCAGGTGTGGAAATGGAACCGAAAAGAAGACAGGGACCAGGAATTTGGCTGATAGAATGGGGACAGGGAGTTGGAATACAAGACTGAAACTGTGAAGGGAACAAGGAATAAGGGACAGGGTCTGGAACTACAGAATCGAGACCAAGACTGAGAATGGGATGGGGAATGGGGACAGGGACTGGGAATAGGGACAGAGACAGGGACTGGGTGTCAGGATTGTTTATGGCTTTAGATCTTCCCAGAGCAGAGCAGCTGCTGGCTGCTGTAAAGTTGTTTCTTGTGAAGGCACGTCAGGCTCCAAAGGCAAAGAGCCCAAGGCTCTCCAGTCCCTGTTCAATCTCTCTGCCATAAAGTCCCGATGGAAGCAGGAGCAGCTCTCTGCTGCAAGAGGTGGAAGCTGCGGCTGGTGCAGAGTCTCCAGAGGCAGATGCTCCCTGGCCTTTCTTCTTCTGTTCTTTTCTTCTTCATCTTCCTCTTCTTCTTCTCTCACATGCTCGTAGTGGTGATGATGATGGTGGAGGAAGAAGAGAGAGCGACGACAGAGGAGCAAGAGAGAGCTCTGGATCCAATACACGGATTTTTATTGACAAATTTCCCAATGAGCCAAAAACAGGAACCTGAAGCATTTCTCCTAAACCTATTAGAATTCTGGTTTTCTAATACAAAAGCTTACGACTAACTTGTGCACATTGCCTATCTATTCTATCTGAAGAATATAAAATATATTTTTAATCTATTTTTATTCTGTCTAGAACTCTTTTAAAGCTCCCACTGCAGCTTGTTTTTTACATAAGATTCTATGGCTTTTACTTCTTAGGGCATTTAAAACATATTTCTATGTATTTCACACTATGATTTATACTTCTACTTCCTATCTATGCAACTTAATATTTCTATTTCTTAAACTAAACCTTAGAGATCTATTTCATGTTGGTGTGG
Organism: Erithacus rubecula; assembly: GCF_903797595.1. Lineage (NCBI taxonomy): Eukaryota > Metazoa > Chordata > Aves > Passeriformes > Muscicapidae > Erithacus > Erithacus rubecula. The sequence continues at coordinate 19,798 of NW_027635879.1, forward strand.
CTTAGTATACTTTATTTCTGAAAATGTTTTTAATTTTATTCTTGCATTCTGTTCTCTCTCGGAGGGACTCAAAGAGGCTTCTGTGTTACACATTCCAACACCTGGAAATGAGGACAGACACGGAATGGAACTGGGAATGGGGACAGGGACATGGGAACAGGAGCGAAAAGAGGAACCAGGAATATGGAAATAATAACTGTGAAGATGATATGGGATGGGGATTAAAAACATGGGACAGGGAATGGAAATGGGAATATGGTAACAGGATTCGCAATGGGGATATGGGAAGGGGACTGGAAATACAGAAATTGAATTATGGGAATGGGAGTAGCACTGGGAATACAAAAAGGGAAACAGAACACAGAATATGGGACTGGGAATATGTGAATGGAAACCGGGCAAAGAATACGAGACATGGACAGGGAATGAAACCAGGAATGGGATTTGCACTGGGATGGGAGCAGGACAGGAGTGACAGTGGGGTGAGATGGGAATAGGGCCAGGGGCAAGGGGACTGACAGCGAGGAGAGGGGGATCCTGGACAGGGGACAGCAGGAGCTGGGAGAGGGGGACATGGGGACAGTGTCAGGGCAGGGGGTTGTTCATCAGCTGCCCCAGAACCTCCGCCAGGGTCTCCCAGCACAGCCACAGCTGCTGGGGCTGGGGTTCCTAAAGCCCTGAGCAACCCCCAAGTCCCTCCCTGGAACCCTCAAGTCTCTGGAACCCAGCATCCCCCACATCCCCTGGAATATGCTCCCATGTGCCCAACCATGTCGTTATTCAACATCTTCATTTTTACCTGGATGTCAGTATTTGGGAAGGACAAAGAGAAATGCAAAAAAAATCCAGGCCAAAGGGAGCCAAGAGGATGTGGAGCCCCCAGCCAGGTGTCTTCCCAACAGGGATCAGCAGCACCAGGGCTCAGGGGGGCTCTGCCCACCGGGGGTCACTGGGGATCATCCAGCGCGGATCCTGCCATGGGGATGGAGCTGCAGCAGGGCACGAAGCTCTTCCTGCACTCAGGGCACTCGCAGGGCTTCCCTCAGTGGAGACTCCGTTGGTGTCTGGTCAAGTGAGAGCTGTGCCTGAAGCTCTTCCCACACACAGGACACTCGTAGGGTCTCTCCCCAGTGTGGATGAGCCGGTGGGTGATGAGGGCAGAGCTGTGCTTGAATCCCTTCCTGCAGTCGAAGCAGCAGAAGGGTCTCATCCCAGTGAGCGTGATGGTGCTCAAGGAGATGAGAGCTGGTCTGAAACCTCTTCCTGCATTTATCACACTCGTAGGGTCTCTCCCCAGTGTGGATTCTCTGGTGCTCCATCAGGTTTGAGCTCTCCCTGAATCTCTTCCCACACTCCCCACACTCGTAGGGCCGTTCCCCCGTGTGGACTGGAGAGAGAAGCAGTGATTCAAGTCAGGCTGAGGGTTCAAGATCAGCACTCAAGAAGAGTGCCAAGACCTGTGGATTTGCATGTAGTTTGGGAATGGGGCACTAACCTTGGAATGGTACAGTCCTCAGGAGGAAGGGACAATTCCCACCCAATTCTCCCCTCATCTTCAAAGCTTTTGTATCCCAATGACATCCCCTTGTTGTCTCTGGGGTTTTATGGACTATCAGGAGCCAGGTCATAGAATCATGGGATGGTTTGAGTTGAAAGGGACTTTAAAAACCATCTCATTCCAACCCTCTGCCACGGGCAGGGACAGTTCCCACTAGCCCAGGTTGCTCCAGCCTGGCATTGAGCATTTTCAGGGATGGGGCAGCCACAGCTTCTCTGGGCACCCTGTACTAGGTGAAAAACCACCCCCACAGGGAAGAATTTTTTCCTAATCAGGTATCACACTGAGAGATCCATACTGTTTCTGTCCCAGTGCTTTCAGAGCATTGTCCATAACCATCAACTGCCATGGATGCAGATGAACTTCAGCTTCTGGAGGTGATTCACCTTTGCAACAGAATTCATTGGGTCTGTGTGTCTTGATGTGAGACTGGTTTTGCAGCTAGGAGTTGGAATACCACCTGATGTCCCATGCAGGAGAAGGAGGGAATTAAAAAATAGGAAAGTGATTTCACAGATCACATCAGGGATTGTGAACTGCAGAATCTGAAAGCCAGGAAAGCTTTGAAAATTTTAAAGTAAAGAATCATAGAATCATTTAAGTTTGAAAAGCCCTCTAAGATCGAGTCCCATGGTTCCCCCAGTACTGCCAAGGCCACCACTAACCCATGTCCCCAAGTACCACATCTAGAAGAAACTGAAAGGATGCATTGAGAAAAGTTAACCAACATCATCTCTTGGTCATTGCAGAGGGCAGTGTCTGCCTCCAGCAGAGCTGTTTGCAGGCTCCAGTGATGTCACTGGGAATGCCTGGCTTGCTGAGGGATGGGACACTGGAAAGGGAACAGGTCTTTGTTGTACTAGAATATACAGATCAAGTGACACTTTGGGGTGTCCCTCAGCAGCTCCTAAGCCCCCCTCCCCTGCTCAGTACAAGGCAGACCTGTTCCATCACAGCAGTGCCTGCAGGTGAGAGCTCCCAGGTGCACAGGGAGCTCCCAGCACAGCAAAACTGCTCCAGTTCTGCTCCCCCAGGGTGGATGCAGTGAGAGGATCAGTGGGAAGAGATGTGGGCTGTAACATCCCAGTTATGCCCTCTGCTAGAGAAGATCCAGTGTGAGGCTGATGGAGTGCTTCATGGAAGTGGGGTTGGGACTTGGTGATCTTTAACATCTCTTCCCACCCAAACCATTCTGATTCTTCTTGCTTTCCTGTCCAGGTAGTGTGGACAAAAACTTGGAAGATATCCTGGCTCAAGACCAGGAGCATGAAAAGAGTAGCTCCATCATTCAACCTGCTCTCTTGAGGCAGCTGAGATCTCTTCAGACACAAGCATCCATCTCTTGCTGGGATGTTGCTTCTGCAGCCTGGCTCAGGGAAGCACTTGCACAACTTGCCAGCCCATCCCTTGGCCCAGCTCACAGAACTTGGACTGCTGTGGATCCTGTCTGACCAGGGGCAGGCTCACAGCTGTGCCCCAGTTGTGTGGAGAACTTGGGATGATAAAAAGAGCTGAAAACTGGGACACCCCTGAGGGTTTGTTTCCACAGTCATCCCCAGCCATAAATACAAGGGCTGTGATTTCTAAATCCCATCTTCCAGATTTCTTTCTGGCAGATGTCTGGATCCTTTTCTTTCAGTTTTGCAGTGCCTGGTCACAAATTCCTGTGCACGGCCTGGGATGAGTTTGTAGATCCAGGGTCTGCACTGAGCAGGATTCTGTCAACCAGAAACTGCACCAGGCAATTTCTTCTCTGAAGATGTGTCCATTGATGCCACTTCCTTATCTCTTTCCATGAGCAATAAACAGAAAGATAAATCAGTGTTTTGTCTGCAGTGCCCACAGCCAGAGTGAGATTCTCAGTGTGGAAATGTCACCATTGTGACAGTCCTTCAACCTCTGGAGGACAGTGCACTCCTGCCATCTCATGGACACCTCATGAACAGGGAGGAATTCCTCAAAAGGAAGAGGGGATTATGATGAATTTTTCTTCAAATCTACTTCAAGAGTTGAGAATTTAGCTAAGTATTAAACAGATTAATTTTTTTTCTTTTTGCCTTTTTGCAGGCTTTTGATTATGCAGTTTTCATAATGAACTCAGTGTGGTTGTTTCCGATTTGGCCCCGTAGCATCTGGCAGGGAGCCTCTGTCTGAATGTGAGACTTGCTGCATCCAGATTTGATTCCTTTTCCTTGGCAAAGCTTTGCCTCCTGCTGATGGAAGCTTTAAAGAAAAAAAAATACCATGACATACAAAACACTGCCAAAAAACATCAACATGCTTTCTGGCTGCCATCTATTGTGCAATGCAAACGTCTTGAGATTTAATATTTCTAAAACTGCGGTGCACCTGTTTGCAAGAGAAACTACCTTGTCACATGATTTTGCCAAATCACTTTAATTGTTTTTTATTATTATTAGCTTTAGAGTGTGAGTTTCCTCCCTTTCCTCCCTCTTTTTCCTCTCCACCCCAAATTTCTCAATGCAAAAATCCTTGTTCCAAGAGTTTCTATCTGTAAATATGTGATGTATTTCTGCATTTCCCACTCTCTGGCTTTGATTGATCCTTGTCTTCTACCAACAGTGAAAACTGCAATGACTGGGTGCATTTGTCTGGAAGATCCTGGTGCCTGCTGCACCCAATTTATACCAGATAAACTCCAGTTTGGCCCAACTGGGAGCTTGCCAGTGTTTGCAAGGTCACATTGGTTCAACCAGCTCTTCACTACCCCTCACTGGACTGAAGAGGGCTCTGCTGTCTGGCCAAACCTCTCTGTCTGCCACAAAAGAAAGTTTCTTCTTCAGCTTGAGTTTATTTCAGTTGTTTTTCAAGGTAGATTTTAGCTCCACAGCTGCTTGGCTGGGATGGGAATCTGAGACAGAGCTGGATGTCACAGGTGGGCTGGGGTGAGCCAGGAGAGCTTGGAGTGAGGAAATCTCCTGAAAACAAGTGGCATCACTTCATTTTGCTCCCACCTGGTAGATCAAAGTATTGCTCAGTGATAACGCCTCCAGGTGTCACAGAAATAAAGTGCTTTGCTCAGGTTACACTTGCTTGTTGCTGGTGTCGCTGTCACAAACAGAGTGTGCTGACTTCAGGAACTGTTCCTGAAGGAGCTTCTTCTAGTTTTCAGAAGAGTGGCAGCATGGTCTCACTTCCACCTCCCTTTGCCCAATTGTTTCTCTGCTCTTCAGGGAGCAGAAGGGCTGGGTGTAAATTGGCTTAAGTTCGAACCAGAACCATTTCACCACAGTAGGGCTGGTTGAGTTCAACAAGAATTTTCACAGTCTAGATTCTGGAAGAGCACATGTTATAGAAAGAGCGAGAAAGATGGTTTTCTTCCTCTTTGTGGTCTTTTTCTTGATCATTTGCCTAAAGTTTGCTGCCTTCTTCCTAATTTCTGGCCTTTACCACCCCATTTACTCTGGCTAGTTAGTCATTATTTAGCAAAATTCCTTCTGCCTCTCTTTCCTACTTCCCCCTGCAAGTCGCTGCATGAGTTCTCATATCCTCTGCTTCAGCTCTCCTGGCCTCAACTCGAGCTCTCCTGGCCTTTGCTCTTTGCTTCATTGCTTCTGTTGTGTAGATACTCCACAGCCTGGAGAGCAGGAGCAGCACTTGAGTAGCAGTCCAGAAAGGACACCCATGTGCAGGAATACAGAACATTTTCCTTCAGAAGGAATCTGCTGTGGCAAGGACTCCTCTAGTTTTCTCCTCCATGGAGCAGTTTGGATGCAGAGTGTGGGCAGATGTAACCTTGGCATTGTCCTCCTCATCAATCCTTGGGTTCCCCTTGCACAGCCCCATCCCCTGTGTTCTGTCAGGGCCCCAGGGAAGGGGGGATATTCCCAGAGGAGAGGTGTCTACTGTGTCCCCATTCCCACTGTGCCTTATGTCCCTGTGTTCAGGTGGGCACAGTGAGGATGATGCCTCCTGCCAGCCCCGTGTTCCGTGTGTCTGCCAGGACTGTCCCAGGGCAGCCGGGCAGTGACTGCTGTCCTGCGCCCTGCTGTCCGTGCTGCCCTGCTGGCAGAGCCCTGTCCCTGGGCAGAGCCGTTCCCTCCCCGGGCACAGCCCCATGGCTGCTCCCTGCTGCGGCCTGGCCTGGCCCCAGAGCAGGGTCCCCGTGCGGGTGGCCCCGGGGTGGCCGCGTGTCCCCAGCCGGCCGTGCCTGGGCAGCTGCCTCAGCCGTGAGGGCTCAGAGCTGCGGGAGCCCACGGCTCTGTGCCGCCCGCGCTGCAGAGCTCCTGCTCCAGCTGCCAGGGCCCGGGCGCCCTGTGCCCTGTGGCCTCGCGCCCCGACGGCCGTGCCAGGCCCCGCGTGCTGCCCTCACGGTGGCACTGCTGGCCCAGGGCTGTGCCAGCCTTCTCCAGGGACACCTTCCCGCAGCCTGGCAGCCCCTGCACGGGCCCAGCACAGCCCTGCACAGGGGCTGTGTGCAAGGGCCTGCAGGGACAGCGCCAGGGCCGGCGGCTCCCCAGTGCCACAGGGAGGCCTTGGGCTGGAGGCGGGCAGGACATTCTGCCCTCTGGGGCTGCTGAGCCCTGGCCCACGCTGCCCACAGCAGCTGTGGCTGCCCCGTCCCTGGCTGTGCTCCAGCCCAGCCTGGGAGGCGCTTGCAGCATCCTGGCCCAGTGCAAGGTGTCCCTGTCCTCGGCAGCAGGGCTGGGACGAGGCAATTTCTGAGGAGCCTTCCAAGCCAAGCCATTCTGTGATTCTGTCATCACAGGGGCTGGGGGCAGCTGGGCTTAATTTCTGATTAGAACCCGTTCAGCAGTGTCACTTTGGTGGAGTTCAAGCAGGCAACTCCTGATTGACAGCGTGTGACTTTTACCAACACAATCGATCTGGCTGAGATCAATAACGTCTGGCACAATCCTGATTCTGATCAATTGTATTTTATTGAAACAAGATCAAAGCAGTTTCCATCTCTCCACTCAGAAATGCACTAACTATAGAGCACTACTATGGGTCTCAACAGATAGTGACCCTAGATGTGGCATTACTTGTTTATGAAAATAATATGATCATACATAATACATTATATACATACGATATATTATATATGTTATGCATTTATAGTAATCTATAATGACTATAGTATATCTATGTCAATGTCATATATGTTATAAATATGTCTACTTTATGGAAATCTTTCTGGACATAAATGGACTAATAGCATTAGTACATTTCACAACAGATAATTACACTTAATATGCACTCTATTTTAGTATTTAAACATAACAAAATATTAAACTTTCCAGAATTATTTTTTATCAGGATATAAAAATGGATATTTGATATTTTCAATACTACTTATATTAGTATATTTTTTGTCTTCTTCTATATATACTACATATATGATAATTTATACTATACTGCTGAGGTGGCAGGAGAGGCTGTGGGCCTCCACCAGAGCCTTTGTTTGCATTATTTTCTTCTCAAAGCACCAAAATTGTACGATGAGGTGTCTCTGGTGTCAGCTGTGAGCAGCACAAGCACAGCTCTGTGCATTGGCACCTTCATTCACTGCTCACCACGAAGGATTCTTTTGAACTTCTTTTGCAGATCCTGGTACTCGTTTATGGCCTGGGAGTATGCAGCCGGATCCTCTGCCAGGCGATGGAACAGATTGTATGGCGGAGCTTGTTGAACATCTGGGGGTAAACGGATGACCTGAGGCAGCATCTGGTTCCCCACAATGAAGTGGTCGAGGAGCTTTCCTTGCACAGACAAGTGCAGGCCATTGATGATATCCACCAGCCGCTGCAGGAAATCTCTCCTACGCCACTGGGACACGGGCACCACAGTGAGCAGGTGCATGACAATGGTCTTCATGGAGTAGGTGGAAAAGCTGAAGCCCAGCACAAGACGGGTGAAGAACTGCAGGCATTTGAGGTGCAAACTGTCATGGGGAGCCTGCTCGGCGATGTGCTCGAAGAATTTCATCTCTGCCACAGCATAGGTCTCAGGCCAGGCTGTGCTTTGGGTGTAGGCCTCTCTAGGCTGGCTGCTCACAAAGATGTCGGAGTCTCCTCTCCGCACCCCAAACAGCATCTCAATCCTGAAGCTCTCTGTGCCATTGCTCACCTGGAATTGGCAGGAGCGACTGGAGGGCAGCAGCTTTAAATGCCAATTGTGTGACTGAGGCAAAGCTGGCCAGATGGCTCTCACCAGCTGGTAGAACCAGCGGGCAGTTTTCTGCACATCCAGGTAGGAGTCGGTGCACAGGGTGTCCAGGAGGCTGGCATCCTGATTGCTCCTCAGCTCCTCCTCGGGGTGGTGCAGGAAGCACAGCATGTTCTCAGCCTGCTGCTCCATGCTGCAGGTGCACTCCAGCTGCACACGGACACGGAAGTTCCTCACGTGCCTCTGCTCTGCAGAGTCCAGCTCCAGGTGGAAGCTGTGGCCTCGGGGAGGAGTCATGGGTATGAACACCTGGAACACAACATCCTGCTCACGGGGACTCCAACCTTCGAAGGCACTGCCCACCCCGATGGCTCGTTGCAGGACTGGGTAGAAGCTGTTTGCCAAGACATGTCCAAAATAAACTGTATAATTGTCCATGAGGTTTTTTGTCCAATCGCAGCCTCTCTGTAAGTTCTGTACTGGCAACTGTATGCGTTCCAGTAGAATTCTTCCAATGTTATCATCAAAATCATTATCTTCTCCATGGACTGCAAGTGCATCATCATTGTCTTCTCCGTTTGCCACCTCATTGACAACTTCATTTTCCATATTATCTTCTCCATTTGCAGCAAGGTTGCCATCTTCCTGTACATTACCATTATCATTGTTATCTTCCTCCTGATTCGCATCATCTTCATTTTCAACATTGCCTTCTCCATTTGCATCTCCATTTCTGATTTCCCCTTCATTTGCATCATTGTTTTCTCCTTCATACTCTTCTCTCCTCAGGCTCCTTATGCACCCCATTAACCATAGCACCAAGATAAGGACGCCGAGCACACCAAGAGCAAAGGGCTGAAAGACCCCCATGAGCTGCACCTTCGGCAGGCTGAGCTGCTCCACCTCCTGCTCCAGCCGAATCCTCTCCCATTCCAACTGCTTTGCTCGCACTTCCATGCGAAAACGTGTTTCTTCATCCCAACCATCACCCACGAGCTGTGGGTAATGAATGAGGCTTTTCAAGAGCACGAAAAACACTGGTATGTAATTCATGGTCTGCAGGAGGATGGAGAGAAGGCCTTGAGTGGGGCTGTGAGGGAGGCAGCTGGCAGTGGGGGCAGCAGGGACGGGATTGCTCAGGGCTCTGAGGGCAGGAAGGACAGGACCCCAGACAGCTGGCAGGGAGCAACACCTGTCCCACTGCCCCAGCAGCAGCAGCAGCAGCAGCAGCAGCAGCAGGGTGCCCTGCCCAAGGCTCTCCCTTCAGGGGCTGTCCCTGCATGCAGGGGGAGAACCCAGCCCCAGGTGCAGCGTTTCTGCCCCGGCCCTTGTCCCCAGCCCAGCCTCCCCAGCACGTGTGCACTCACCGCTTGCCCAAGCAACACTGGGCCAGCGTGACCTGCTGGGCCCGTTCATAGCTGCCCCCATTGTGACACGTCCCCTGTGATGTCACGGGTGTCACAGCACATCACAAGTCAGCCAGCCCCGCCCTTTGTCCCCACCCTGGCTCAGCCTCTCAGGGTGCCCATGGTGTACTGATTAAGGCTGCTTTGGAGTGAATCTTTTTCAAAGAGCTCCCATTGCTCTTTCTTCAGTCCCTGAAGAACACATAGTCCAATGGCAAACTTAACACTGCCTACTTCAAAAATCAGCCAGGTGCCCAGGTGCCACATCCACATGGCTTTTAAACCTTTGTGTGGTCAGTTACTCAGACAATTTCATAGGCAGCCTGTTCCCAAACGTAATATGGTTCTTTTGAAAGAGTAAACCCCCAATGGCTCAACTTGAGGTCGTTTTTTCTGTTATTTGTTTTGTTCCCTGGGTTAATGTAACAACCCCCACATAGGTAAAGCCTTCCTCCAGGATGATCTGCATTGTGTCAGGCCCTTGGGCTGAGAATCCTGCTCCTCTCCGAGGAGAGAAATGTGCTGCTTTTGCACTGAAGTTCCCATGATCCAGTGGGACAAAATGGGTTGTTGGTGGGCAGAAGAGTTTCAGGCTGCCTGGAAGCATTTCCATGTGAGGAGAACCTTTGTATCAAATACATCAATTGGGGGAATCCATCCCTCTCCAAGCTGAAGGAAGAATCAGAATTGTCCTAGTAGAAAATGGAAAGGTTTGGAGTGATAGTCAGGGCTGGAATGTCCCCGCGTGTCCGTGTGGATTTGGTGATGCTGCAAGGCCAGACTGTGAAGAGGGGATCCCGGCAGACAAGAAATGCCCTCCTGCTCTGGGACCTTCCCTGGCACTGGCAGCACAAGTGAGAGCCCTTCCTTGGCCTTTGCCTTCAGCAAGGGCCCAGTTTGGGCAAAGCCTGAGTTCCCTGTGAAATCAGCTCAGATTTACACTGCCCCACCTGAAGGAGGGATGCCAGAGGCCAGACAAGCTCACCAAGGTGCTGAGCAATGCAGCTTAGGCTGCAGCTTTCTGCCCTTGTGTCTCTGGAGCCTTGGAGGGGAAGGCTGCGTGGCTTGCAGTGACCTTCACCAGCTCTCCTGCTAACAGCACTGGGCACCCCAAGCCTGTTTGGTCTCAGCACAGGCAAGAGCAGGAAGAAACCCTCACCTGGCTTTGTAGAGCCCTGAGACGAGCAAAGACAAGGAGTGTGCAGAGAAGGGGCCATCAGCACTGCACAGCAGCATTTCTCAGCCATCAATCACAGAAAATGGAAACATTATTGTTTGTCTTTGGGGTTTGTGTTGTCTTTGGTGAGCAGCCTTTTCCCCCACAGGAAAACCTGTGAATTATTTGATAGTGGTGACCTGGAATTAAGTGGTCCCCATGATGTTTGATACTACTGGGAAGCCAGGAAAAAGCATCGTTGAAGATTTGAGTTCCTCAGGCTTCCCAAGTTCAAGAAATTATAACAATAACTATACACTTGCATGGTGTGTGAGAGCCGTGTGTCTTGAGATGTTTTGTATAAAGTATGTTTTTAAAGAGGTGTTGCCTTCTTGGACCAATGAGTCTTTTCTATTTGGTTTTCACGTACTACCCTATGTAAAGTGTAGTGTTTCGTTAAATAAAACTCTCTCTCTCTTTTGCTTCTTTGTTGCAGGAGGAACAATGTTACATTATGCTTTTCACCACTCTCCTATAGCCTAAAATGCAACATCCCTTCACAGTGCTGCCAAGATGGAACTCGGAATTGTGCCTTTGCTCCTCCCTTTCCTCTGTTACCATGTGTCATTCCAAGGGCTTAATGAATAGCAGGGTTTCTCTTTTCTCACCTTGTGCTCAGGAGCTGGGAGAGCGAATGACCTCCCTCCCCTGCCCCAGCTTGACCCTAAAAGGGTTCTGCAGTAGGGCAGGGTGGCAAGTTGCCAGTGGCTCAGCTGCCAGCACCGGTGCTAGCTGACATGGAAGGCTCATCCCTATGGCTTGAGTCAGCTCACAGCTGCCAGCACCTGGGCTGGGTCCCACTCCACATAGGTCCTGCCATCAAGTCAGAGGGCACTGATATAACCCTGGAAAGTCCACCTCATGACCGTGTCCCCAGGTGCCAGAACCACACATTTCCCAAGTGCCTCAAGCAAAGAAAATTGCACCAATTCCATGGGCAGCCTGTGTCAGTGCTTGCTGACCGTTCCAGGGGAGAAATTATTCCCTAACACCCAATCTAAGCCTCCCGTGGCAGAAGTTGAGGCCATTCCCTCTTGTCCTCTCCCTTGTTTCCCGGGAGCAGAGCCTGACGTGCAGCAGCCCAAGCGTCCCGTGTGGGAGTTGCAGAGAGTGGGAAGGTTCCTGTGTGCTGCTGCCAGTGAGTGCAGCCACGTGTCCCCTGTGTGTGTGTGTGTCCCTGCTGTCCGTGCTGCCCTGCTGGCAGAGCCCTGTCCCTGGGCAGAGCCGTTCCCTCCCCGGGCACAGCCCCATGGCTGCTCCCTGCTGCGGCCTGGCCTGGCCCCAGAGCAGGGTCCCCGTGCGGGTGGCCCCGGGGTGGCCGCGTGTCCCCAGCCGGCCGTGCCTGGGCAGCTGCCTCAGCCGTGAGGGCTCAGAGCTGCGGGAGCCCACGGCTCTGTGCCGCCCGCGCTGCAGAGCTCCTGCTCCAGCTGCCAGGGCCCGGGCGCCCTGTGCCCTGTGGCCTCGCGCCCCGACGGCCGTGCCAGGCCCCGCGTGCTGCCCTCACGGTGGCACTGCTGGCCCAGGGCTGTGCCAGCCTTCTCCAGGGACACCTTCCCGCAGCCTGGCAGCCCCTGCACGGGCCCAGCACAGCCCTGCACAGGGGCTGTGTGCAAGGGCCTGCAGGGACAGCGCCAGGGCCGGCGGCTCCCCAGTGCCACAGGGCCGGCTGAGATGGACTTTTGGGAAGGACGTCTTTGCTTTGAGGGCTGTGAGGCCATGGCACAAGTTGATCAGAGAAGCTCTGGTTGTCCTGTCCATGCAAATGTTGCAATCCAGGCTGGCTGGGCCTTGGAGCAACCTGGCCTGGCCATAGGATTCCCAGACCATGGCACAGGACTGGAACTGGATGGCCTTGGATGTCACTGGACACTCACAGACACAGCGTTTATTCAAGCCCAGCCTTTATTGGAACTTTGCACAGAGTACAGCTCCCAAAGTGAACACACTCTCCCAAGACAGGAGGGCAGTCAGTGTCTTTTTGAAAAAACAATCATGTGTTTTAAACATTTTCAGTAACAAGTAATAATGAGAATCATTCTTATATTTAAATTCTTTTCTCTACTGTAATGTTATATCTATTAAATGACGTAAATAAGAAGTTTACGACTGAAGATTACATAAAGTTCCTTTGTTATGATCAAAAATATAACATATTGGGGATTATTATTATAATTCAGAGGAATTATTACTGAGAATCATAATTTATATATAATAGAACATATAACTGCTCTAATGAAATTAGTATTTGTGTTATAATTGGTATTATATTTTACAGTAGTATTACTATACATTAAAGTGATTTTTAGATAAAATAACTTAAATATTTAAAATATTTCTAAGCTAATAAAGAAGTTAAATTAATCCAGCTCTCCTGCACAATACTCCTTCAAATGGCTCCATCCTCGAGGAGAGCAAGGCCTCTGCATGGGAAAGCATTGATAGATACAGTTAATGCAGACAGAGTTAAGAGATGCAGTGAAGAGGGGCAGGAGCCCTGAGCCTCTGCCCCGGCACAGCTCTGTGCTGGCTGCTCACAGAGATGTGTGGCTCGCCTCGGCCAGCCCAAAGAGCATCTCCAGCAGGAAGCTTTTCTTCACACAGGCCGCTGTCTGTGCTCCTCCAAAAGCCTGCCCAGCTCACCTGCACCCTCCTGCCCATATTCCTATTCATTCGAACAAGCCTGGCCATTTCCCTCCCTATCATTTTTGTGGTCCTCCACATTTCCTTCAGGTCTTTGAACGCCCTCTTTAACCGAAGCCTTCTCGCTCGATTTCCATCCTGCGCCTTCTCGCCTCTGCCTCAGTGCACCAGGATGCTGCTCTCTGCCTCATGGCTGCCCTTCTGTGCCTCATCCACAGCCCTAAAGGCAGGAGCAACAGTTCAGCAGCAGCCCAAAATGGCCCCTGCTGCAAGGCAGCCACAAGAAGGGGTCTCCAGCCAGGGTCACTTGGCTCTCGGGGAGCCTGGTCCAGCTCCTCTGTGCTCAGCTGCAGATCCTCGTCCAAATCATTCATCACGGGCTGTGGCAACTGGAAGAGGAGCAGTGCAACCAGGGCAAGGACAGATTTGTGCACCATGGTCTGCAGGTGGAGAGAGACAAGGGTTTCAGTGGGGCCACCAAGGCAGCTTGTGGTGGCTGAAGTGAGGCCCGGAGGCACAGGCATGTGAAGGCAGGAAGCAGAGGGTTCCAGACAGCTGGCAGGCAGCAGGGCCTGTCCCAATGGGCCAGCAGCAGCCCCCTGCCCTGCCCGAGGTGCTGGCACCAGGGGCTGGCCCTGGATGCAGGGGGACAATGCAGCCCTGGGTGCTGCGCTTGTGCCCTGGCCCTGGCCCAGCTGACCAGGCTGGGCCAGGCTGTGGGGGCCTTTTATAGCTGTCCCCATTGGGACATGCTCCCCTGATGTCACACGGGCCAAAGGCATCACAGCCAGGCTAGTCCTGCCCTTTGTCCCCAGCCCAGCTCAGCGACTGAGAGTGGACTCAGCAATGAAAGCCCCGGCACCCACCAAGTGCAGCCCCTCTGGGAGGGCATGGGCCCCCAGGGGTTCCCTTCACAAAGCAGGCAGAGACCTGCCTGACATTTTGTCAAAGAGAAACAAACATCATCAATGCTGCTGATTATAATCAATAATATTAGCTATGAAAGCACCAGAGGTGCTGTTTGGATGGTGCTGGTTTTTCTTTGACTATAGTGGGTGGGCATGGTTCAGTTTTTTATTGCTTGACTATTCCCGGATCCAGCCCCTCTAACACCTTTGTGAAACCTCCCCATTATTGAACACCATAGATAAAGATCAGGAACTGTAGCCAGACTACCTGTAGGCTCCTTTAGATCAAGAAGTGGCAGACAGGTGCTTCCAGCAGAGAATTTGAATTGCTTTGCATAACAGTAGCACCCCTGTGTTAGCTGGGACTGGCACTCGTGTTGTGCCTGAACACTCGAGCGAAGGGTAGGAATGTGGTGTTCAAGTGCACTCAGGTGCTCCTTGGGACACCCATGTGCAGGAATACAGAACACCTTTCCCTCAGTAGGGATCTGCTGTGGAAAGGATCCCTGTGGTTTTCTCCTCCATGGAGCAGTTTGGATGCACAGTGTGGTATGATGTAACCTCAGCATCAGCTGTGAGGGATGCAGAGCTGCAGGAGCCCGTGTGTCTCTGCTCTGGGGACACCAGTGCAGTGTCTGTTTCTGCTGTCCCACTGCAAGAGGACATTGATTCCAAAGAGATATTTCTTTTGGGGGTGGTAAGCAGCTGCAGGCAGCAATCTCCCTGTGGGCAACTCCCACTGCCAACAGAGAGTCTGCTGCACGTTCAACAAGTTCAGGTTTGCTGTGCCAAGGGCCTGGGCAGTGTCTGGGATGAGCAGAATCTTCATTGTGACACCAGTGAACACACTGAGGTCACAACAGCAGTGCCTGTTCCCTGCCAGCCACACCTGCCAATTCCCAGCATCACCTTTGAGTACAAAGGGATTGCAGAGCAAAAAGCATCTGTGTAGCCACCATGGTCTTCAGTGGTGGCTGCCCCATGGAGAATATTGAGAGGAGGCCACTGCTGCTCTTGTCAGAGGGCTGCTGTGCAGGGATGTCCCTTGCCTTGCTGAGTCTCATATTTTTGCCTGTGGTCTGAGGTCAGGTGGATGCCATCTTCTCCCAACAGGCCCAGATGCTCCAAGGCAGATGCAGAGATGTGGAATAAAAAACCTTGAGTATCCCCTGAGTAGCCAGGCATTCTGCTGTTCAGTTTGTCCTGACCCATGTCAGGGGTTGGAACAAGATGGTTTTTTCCTCCCAACCCAAACCATTCTAGGATTTTATGATTTCCCCATGACTGACTTTGGTCCCCTGAAAAGACCTCTTATCTCCTCTCTTCCCCCCACCTGTGGAGAGCACATTCTGGTGCTGCTGGTAGTGTTGGGACAGGTTGGTAGAATCTCTTCCTGCCATCCCATGGATGTAAGCCTGACTTCTCTCTGAAGTCTTTGTCCCTGAACCAGTGCCTTCAAATGACAGCTATCTCCCCTCCTTCCTTTTCCATTCAGCACTTGAGTAGACACAACATTTCTCATGGTTTTCCATAGAACAGCACAGGTCCCAGTTCCCATATTGTGGAGCCCTCTGCCATAAATCAGCCTGATAGGTTTATTCTCTACGTAATGGGAAATTATGACAAATGCAGCTGTACAATCTAGTTAGTAACTCACCATAATGACTGCTCTGGGGTAGTTTATGGGTTTTGTCATATGTGAGCTTTCAGAACTTTAGAGATTACATTTTTCACACTTTTTTGTTGGAATCTCAGTTTATTAGACTTTACTACAGCATTAATCACTTGCAGTACAACCCTGGACTTCACAAATGTATCACATCAGCATGAAAAAGGCAGAGAAAACAAGAACTGTTGTGAATTAATGAGCCGGGTAACACGTCTCACAACCAGTGATGAAACAACCTGTGTTCTTCTTCAAGCTGCAACAGAAAGCCCCAAAGTCTGGCTTTTTATAATTATTTTTTTTTCTCCACAAAACATGAGCAGCAGCAAAGAACTGAAACAACACAGCCAGGCTTGAAACCTGAAAGATCTGCAAGGCTGAGTCTATCCTAGTTAATGGTGAAATGATGTGTGAATCTGTCCTAGATGTTCAAATAAAGAAGATTGATTCACAGTTACAATATGGCTTATAAGCAAAACACTGGGATTATATAGGAGAAATGCATGTGTCATGAAACAACCAATAAATCAGAGAGACAGTTCCAAGCTCTACTGTGAAGGTCTGGGAAATGTTCAGAGTTGCCATCTATGGAGTTTGGTGCAGGATAAACTGGAACAAAAGGCCATCATTACCCAAATTGCTTTGGTTTGGGCTGGTTGTTGGTTTTTTGGGTTTTTTGGGAAGTTTTTTTTTGTTTTTGTTTTTTTGGGTTTTTTTTTTTTGTCAGATAATGTTTTATAATACTCCAAAAAATATGTTGAAAAGGTCACCATGATCCATCAGACACAAACAGGGCTGGGATTGATGCAACACATTCCTTGCCCTGGGAGGGTGGTCAGAGGGAAGGCCTGTTTGGGGGTAAATCAGCATCAGGGAGCTGGCTCAAACCTGGGCTGGCCAAAGCTTTAGAATCACAAAATATCCTGTGCTGGAAAGGACCCACAAGGATCATCAAGTCCAACTCCTGGCTCTGCAAGAACACCTCAAGAATCCCACCCTGTGCCTTGGTGGGCAGGAGCACACAGCTGCCTGTGTTTTTGGGTGGATGGGTGAGATGATCTGCAGGTGCTGAGGAGAATCCCTGCTCCCTGAGCTCCTGGAGAGCTGCAGACACTGATAACTGGTAAGGACACCTGGGGCTGGTGACCTTTCTTTTGCTGCTTTCTGCTAAAGATAACAGCCTGTTAACAAGTTCTTGTTGCTGAGGTGATAAATAGCTGGCAAGACTCCCTCCTTTTTTGTCTGCACAACTTTTTATGCTCAGCACCAGGAAGGATTTGGCCCAAACAGAGGGATTTGGTGCTGAGAGTGCTCAGCCAGGCAGAGCAGCTCCTTCTGGCTGATGCAAAAATTAGCCCTGTGCTGGCAAGGCAAATGATCCATAGTTATGGTGGTGTTGGGTATTTACTGGGAGAAAAGAAGGTGTAAAATGAAGCTCCTGAAGCTTGTTGGTATCCTGGAAGCTGGTCAGACCCCACCTGGCCACAGAGGTTGTTTGGCCAGCTGAGGTGATGGAATTTATTGGGCTGTGCTAGGATAGTTGCCTGTGGAAACATGAAGGACCTTCCAGGGGGATGAAATATGGCCTCATAGTAGAAACAGCTGGGCTGAGCACTCATTATTCCAGCTATGAATCTTTGCTCTCAGGAGCAATAGATTCTTTCATTAAACCACAACTTGTTTTGTTGTTGTGGGGTTTTTTTTAAATTTTTTTAAAATTATTATTATTATTTTGAAAAACATAAAGGAACTTCTTGTTTATTTTATTAGCCTTTTCAAATCATCTTGAGTAGTGCAGGACACCCATTGCATGAGAAGCATGAAATATTAGATGTTACCAGAGTGTGGCACCTGCAATGAGATGTAAATGCTGAATCTCCTTTTGGAGATGAGGGAGTCACAGACTCAGGTTCTTCAGTGACCAGCAGGAGATGGGAGACAGGCATTGCACAGACACAGAAGGTGACAGAGGTCATAGCCAGAGGTTCCCTGCTGGGTAAAAGCAACTCTGCTTGTACATGTTTGGATTTTAGAAACACAAATTGATGCAAAGGCTTGGTCCTGTGTTTTCTACCTTTGGCTCGATACAGGCTAGGACAGACTGTTTCCATGAGTATGTTGCACTCATTCCAGACTTTAGGAACCAATGCTGGTTGTCAGCAGGTAAAACTCTGCTTTGTAGGAGGCATCACCCCCTCAGATGGAATTTGAAGCAGAAGTGTTTGGTTTTGAGGCCTGGGCAGAGACAGCTCTGCTGGGCAGCCCAGGGCTGGAGGCAGGGCTGGGAGAATCACCTGTGTCCTGCTGGGAAAATGTGGTGGCAAGAGGCTGAAGGCAAGTATGGAAACAAATCCAGTTTTGGGCAACACTTTGGTCATTTGGATTCAGATGTTTAATATAGAGAAAGCAGAGACTTCAGTGGATAAACCCCAGCAAGTGCCATTCTCTGCAGGTCTTGGGTGAGTGGAATTTTCGGGAAACCCAGGGATGAGGCAAGCAAGAAGAGCATCCCAGTGATTACAAAGCTGCAGGTGCTCACTCCAGTATCATCTTGACCCAGGGGACCACCAGTGACCCTCACCTGTGCCTGCTCCTGTGCACAGCCAGAGGCAGGGGCTGGACAAAATCCTGCACCAACTCAGCCTAGCTCTGCCTAACCCAGCTGTACTTGGTGTAACCCCAGGCTCAGCCTATGTGACATGTGAGAGATTTTAGCCTTGATCATTACAAACACATTCTATGCTTTGCATCCAGAAATGACTAATGGATGGAGGATGAAGAACATGGACATAGGAGAAAACTCCAAAAATCCACAATGCAGCACCAGACCTTTAGGTCGAAGCAGTGTGGCAAGCAACAAATCCAGCTCAGAGCTTCTCAATCTGTGTTGGTCTTCAGGAGGAGGGTCAGGGCGAGGAAGGGGAGTGGGAGAAGATGTTGGTGTGCTGCCCTGGTGGCTGCTGGTGCAGGAAGTGCTGGATGCTCATCCCCAGCCCTCCCTCAGTGGCAGGAGCCCTGCGGTGCTGCAGCACTCCAGCACAGGCAGGGAGGCCCTGGCTGCTTTGGGCAGCTGCCTGATCTCCCTGTGCCTTGAGCCGTCCCGGCTGGATGCTCTCAGCTCCGACATGGTCTGGAGGAGAGAAAACAAGAGACATTCCTGCTGTGTGAGGGGAGCACAGGGAGCAGAGCTGTCCCACGGCGCCGTACGTCACCTCCCGCTGACAGATCCTGGCTGCAGCAAAGAGGCTGCAGCCCAAAAATAGCCCCTTCCCTCACACATGAAATGAATGGATGGGAAAGCCTACGTGCCTCCACACCTCTGATCCTGTGCTGGGCCCCAGCAGAGCAGCTCAGTGTCAGGAAAGGGGTGCTCCCTGTGGCCTCCCAGGAATGGGGTGGATGTGGCAAGGCTGGTGCAAAGATGCCAGCCTGGCCTGGTCCTGCATCTACCCACTGCATTCCCAGCTCTTGATCTGCAGCACCATGTGCATCTCCCAGTTTCCACCACCTCTGGGGCCTGTCCCCATCACATCAGAGAGCTTCTTCTGGAAGGTGTTTCTACTAAGTCCCATGTGATGTTCTACCCATATTTTTTTGTTTCACACTGACAGAGGGCAGGGTTAGATTAGATTTTAGGAAGAAATCCTTCTCTGTGAGGGTGGGGAGGCCCTGGCACAGGTTGCCCAGAGAAGCTGTGGCTGCCCCATCTCTGGAAGTGTTTCAGGCCAGGTTGGATGGGGCTTGGATAGTGGGGTAATGGAAGGTGTCCCTGCCCATGGTAAGGGCTTGGAATGAGATTGATCCTTCCAACCCAAATCATTCAGTGTATATGATCTTAAGATTTCATGATTTTCTCTTGTAGCACAGAGCAAAATGTCCCCATTAGGTTTGCTGGCATCTTCCTGTTGCTCTGCTGAAAGCCTGTTCCTGCTCTGCTTCTTCCCTTCATCTTCCTTAGAGGAAAACTGTATTTTATGTCCTGCTGGAGAAAATGGAGAGCACTTTTCATCCTCAGCCCTGAACACTGGGGAGTGAAACACAGGTGGTGGACTAATGCCATTAAAATTTCTTTGTCCCCATGCCCCTATCTCCACGTCTGCTCCCAGCCCAGGGATGCTGAGTTTCCTCATGTGTAGCAGTGCCCAGAGGGTGGAAAATTGAGGGTGAATTGTTGAAAAAGCTCAGTTTGCAGCTCAAGATGACGGTTTTGCTCTGAGGTCAAGGACCTGCTGCTTTTGCCAGCAAAAAGAGCCCAGATGTTTTTCAATTTACACAGGCGAGCTCGCTGAAGGCAGGTTAGCACTGTCATGCTGCACGTTTGGGAAGGACCCCTTCTTCTCCAAGCCTCTGGCATAAAATACACTCTGTGAAACAGGAGGTCAGAGTGCTGAAGTGATTTAAGAGCCTTTGCTCTGACTCAAGGATTTTGAAGGGGTCTTCATGTTTGTTGTGTTTCTGGATTCTAATATCAATGAGAGAATTAAATCATTATATTAAAACATCAAAACACTAATGCTTTGTTTTCATTGGCATGAACCAAAATGATCTAACTCAAAAGCCATGAAATATCAGCCTTTTTTTTTGCTGATGAATAATAAGATCTCTGGCTGCATGTGATAGTAAATTTAATAATGTCAGTGATTTGAAAGGTTTGAGTCCTAAACGTGAAGAAATGTGTTTTACACCCTCTACCTTTTTTCTCCCTTCCCCCCCCGCACTACTGTCAGGAAGTTTTGTGGTAAATGAGCCAAAATGTGTAGATTAGAGCCCATCTCATGTACCAGGTGAGTGCCAAACTCCACATACCCAGTGCAAACCTCCATCTCCCAGGTGGTCTGAATTTGCTTATAGCTGGGTCCTGTAAGCAGATTTAATATTTCATAAGCACTGCTCCATCTCATGCCTATATTATTGACACCACATGGAAGTCAGGAAATTGGTTCTTTCTGGGAACAGTTTGCAGAAATATGCAGCCTGTCAGCTCCTTTCTCATGGGGTGCATTAACAGAGGGGCTCGCAATTACAAGTAATGAACCTTCTCCAGATGTCTGCAGTGACTCAGCTCCAACTTTATCTTCGACGGACGAGATGGACTTGACAAGATGGATTATTTGTGGATATAATGTAACAACTTTGCAAAACGTGGAATTCCCAATTATTGCAAGGCAAGGCGAAGTATTCGGTAGGAGCGATGAACGCCGAGGTTTATCCACTGGATAAACAACAACCCAAAAGGAAAGAAGCTGTGCCATTTCCCCCCTCTTGAAACCACCAATGTTCCCATGCTGTTTTAATTCTTCCTCTTTACGATACCGTTTATGTTACACACATTAAAGTTAAGTCATGTCTTTAATAAGATGGAAACTGGAAGTGAGATTTTGAAGGAAAAAGAGCTCGGAGTCCTAAATTTACTCTGCGCTTGGAGGGAACAGAAAAAACAACAGAAAGGATGGGATATACCAAAGAAAGCAATTTTAATTGTCATCTTCCATGGAAAATTGAATCCAGTCATTCCCCACTGCTGTGAGTGCCAACGTACTGTGCTATATATGGCTGGGTGCTTATTTTAGCAGCTCAGCTGCACAGAAAAAGTGCAACCAAAGTGAGATTTCTCGGGTAAAGTTCTGCCTGCAAATGATGCATGGGGGTTTTCTGGGTTGTAAATTTAAAAGCAGGTATTTCAAGGCCTGCGTCAGATAATTGGAACAAATCACTTTTACTTTGGGTTTGACTAAGAGCGGTAATTTCATGTTAATGCCCTCTCAAGGAATACTTGTCAGGTGTGGATAAAGAGATGCTGAATTATCTTTCTTTCAAATTTGAGGTCTCCTGGTACCCGAGTTGTAAGACTGGGGTCTCCTTGGGGAAGTATTTGTAGATCTTCTCGGGCTGAGCTGCAGGTTTGTTTGATGTGGATCTTCAAGATAAAATTACTGTGCTCCAGATGTTCCAGTTTAAATGTTTGTACATAGGGATTTCCTTGGTTGTTGAAGAGAGAAGACTCAAAACAGACTTGATCATTCATGCATCTATTCCTAGCACATGTTTTGCTATGTTTGAGGAGGCAAATGTCAAGAGGAGCTTTTATAAACAGGCCTTTCTTTCTCAGAGCACAGTTTGTTTACCAGGTAACATGCAGAGCAGGCTTCTGCAGTGCTAAGAGCAAACTGTTGATTTAAACTATCATGCCTCTCCCACCAGCTCCCACCAGCTCCAAAAATCTTCCTTTCTGGTCAGGATGAGAAAATAAAAGGAGAAATTCTGCTCCCTACCTGTTGCCTGCCAAGGGTGAGATGTGCTCTGCCTGCATCCCCACTAGTGTCTGTTGAATCTTCTGCAGTGCCTTTTTCCAGATGTGGGAAAGACTGAGCTCTGAGGATGCTGGACCCAGCTCAGCTCCAGGTGGTGTTGATCCATGAAACCCTGCTGCAATCAGGTTCTTTTTTGCCCTCAGGGTCTCTTGGGGCTCACGACATTAATGCTTTCTCAACAAGAAGAACTCACTCAATATTGTTCCTGCAGGACACAAACTCTTTTGGCACTTGGGAGTTTTGTCCCAATTTAGGAAGGAGCAGAGACCTTTCCCATGTGGTTTAGTGCCAGGAAGGGGGCAGTGGGCTTGCTTCCCTACCATGACTCCTCAAGGATCCTCAGCAATTTGGGACAGTAATGTGTCTCCAGGCAGCAGCAAACATCTGTGGAGACAAATGACTTCAAAGGGTGGCTGATAATTATCAAAAGGAAGAGCCAGCTCTTTGTAAATAATAAGACAAAACAACCCACTGCAGGATAGGGGTCTATCCAAAAGCCAGTTTTGGTGGCATTACATGCAGCAATGGGGGAGCAGGGCTGGTCCCCTCTTTTGGGTGTCTGCAGAAGTCAGTGTAGGGGGCTGTGCTGTTAAGGGGGAGCCAGGGGCTGGCTCAGCAGTTCCTATTATCATCTGACCCTTTGGATTGGCCTCGACATCCCAAGTAATGGCTTTCTCAGCCTGAGATGCAGAAGAGGGGTTTAATTCTTCACTTCCATGCATCCACAAGCCCTGGTTCTGACAATTATTCAGAAACTGGGGAAGAACAGACAAATTAATTAAACAGTGTGGCAAAGCAGATGCAGGGACAGACAGGGAGATGAGCAACAGGGTGGTGGAAAGGAGCTCTGCTCTGAGGCTGGTCCAACCCTCTGTGCCCCTCGGCAAGGTGGGGAAGGGGCTGAAAAACCCCGTTCGAGTTGAAAGCTGAAAGCGACCGCAGTTCTCCCCATCTTCCGAGGGCGGAGGGAAGCGAGCACCGCACGGAATTGCAAAACACCCCAGCAGCAGCACACTGCCCTCTCCCTCCTCCTCAGCCCAGCGCTGGCCACAGGGCGAGGTGACCCTGCTGCCAGCAGCCCCCTGCACCCCGCACACGTGGCGACCTCCAGCCGGAGCATCTGGGGCTCAGGCTGCCTCTCTGCGGGCCCCTCATCGCTCTCCATCCGCGGCGGTCTGGGCTGAGCGCAGCGCAGCATCTGCCGGCCGCGGGCTGCGAGCGGGCGGCCCCGGCGGGTGCTCCCCGAGCGGCTCGGGGCCTTTGGAGCGACAAAGGAATGTTCTTCCTGCCCCGCCCCATCCCCTTTCAAAGCCCTGCGCTTCCCAGCCAGCCGGATGATTCCCTTCCCAAAATATTCTTCCCCTCAGCTGTATTGCACTGTTTTAGGGGTTTCTCTAGGCTGTAGTAACATAGGCAGTCATAGGGCCAAAGCCTTTATTAAACAGCAGCTCCGTTATCGAAGAATTGGGGGGCGGTCGCCAGGGGCCGACACCTGCTGGTGTTTGCCTAGGCAACGCTGGAAGGAAGTTCCCGTGTAGTCCCGTCCGAGCACAGAAATGTGAGTTTCAACCTCACAGGCACGTCCAGACCTCGGTTGGCGCTCGTTGGTCCAGGGGTGTCACTCTTCTCAACATCTCCTCTGTTCATGGCTAGTCAGGACTTCCACTAAAGAGGTGTTTCTTGGGAACTCTGGAGACTTTGCATATGGGGCAGTGTCTTTTGATTGACAGGGAGCAGCAGCAGGCGGCCGGAAGCGAAGTGAGGGACAGGGTGGAAGTAGAAAGTGATTGAACCAGAACTGGGATTGTTTGGGAAAGTACAAACAGATGGCCAACTTGGGGATACAGAATATGCACATCAAGAACAGTAAGTTGCTTAACATTTTAACAGAGGGGACAACTCTTAAAACTATTTGTAACCCTTAATTTTATGGCTGCTGAACCTTTTTATTTACCTCAGATTTTAATGAATGAAAAATGGGAGCTAGGGACATAGAAATATTTACTATTTCTTCATTATCATCTCTCTTCTTCTTTCCCTTCTTCTTTTTCTTCTTCTTTTCCTCCTTCTTAATTGCTACTACTACTCTTTCTTCTTCATCTTATTCTTTTTATTCCTATTTTATTTTTTATTCTTATTTATTACTCCTATTTCTTCTTCATTATCATATGTGGGAATAGAACTAGAGAGCAGAACTGCAAGCACTGCTCAGCTTGTCACAACCAACATGGATGTGTTAGCCATAGCAGGCTGCAAGCCTTGGCAAGAGTAAGCGGGATTTTAAAGGAGGAATGTAAAAGATAAGAAAGTGCTTGGTACGGAGTGCTTACCATGCAGTTTCATGGGGATTTATGTGAAATACTACATGTACCTGGTTAGCTTAAATGAGGCATTGATTGAGCAATGTTATTTAGTTACAAGTAAGCAATATAGCTTAATAACATGAATATTATTGGTGCGTTATTTTTAGCAATAGCTGAAAAAGCATATAAATTTTGCTTTGTGTATCAATAAACTGCTTCATGGATGCATGGCTTAATGCAAGCATATCATGAAAACCCTGTCACTTCATTACCACCACCATCAATCATATTCTTCTTATACTTCTAATTCTTCTATTCTTCTGATTAATCTTATTCACTTGTTATGCTTGCTGTCATTCTTATCCCTTTTTGTATTCTTATATTAATAACTATTTTCTCATTTACCACTACTACTATTTCTTCTTCACCATCATCTTCTTATTCCTATTCTCTTATTCTTTTTCTTTTTTTTTTTTGTAACTACTACTATTTCTTAAACTCAACTTTCATTTGTTTTTTGAAGAATGATGCAAGTCAAAGTCCTGCGGTCACATCCATGGAGTAACACCTCCCATCTGACACTTCCTGAACGGAAGTGCCCGTTCCGATTCAATATCAGAAGCAAGTTTTCTCTGACAGAGGCATGAGGCATTGGTAGAAGTTCCCCAGGGAAGTGGTGGAGTGACTGTCTCTCAAGCGTTGAACAGTTCTACAGATGTGGCCCTTGGGGATGTGGCTTTGTGGTGATGGTGGTGCTGCCAGGGTGCCAGTGGCACTGGGTGACCATCAGGGTCTCTTCCCACCTTGATGACTCCACGGGATTCACTTCTCGGCCCCCTGGCACCCAGTGTGCCCCATGGATGCTGTTTGAGGCCGGGCACAGTGGTGACTTTGGGTGATGGGGAGATGCCCCTCGGCAGCTGAGGCTGCGGGGCCATGTCCAGGCCAAGGCTGCCTGTGTGTCCCCCTGGGGCACCGTGCAGTCCCCGGGCCAGCCACCATCTGTCTGCAGCCAGCTTGGTGCTGGCACAGACACTGCTCCAGCGGCTGTGGCCTCAGGCAGGGCCAGCAGCAGAGTGCCCGCAGTGACCGCAGTGACCACAGTGCCCGCAGTGACCGCAGTGACCACAGTGACCGCAGTGACCACAGTGACCACAGTGCCCGCAGTGACCACAGTGCCCGCAGTGACCGCAGTGACCGCAGTGACCGCAGTGACCACAGTGCCCGTAGTGACCACAGTGCCCGTAGTGACCACAGTGCCCGCAGTGACCACAATGACCGCAGTACCTGCAGTGCCTGTCTGAGGTGGCTGGGCCATGCACTGGGGGCAGCTGGCTGCTGCCAGGGGCCCTGCCCAGCCGAGGGGCCAGGGGGGCTCCACGGCCCTGCTCTGGGCCCCAGCTGGGCCACGGAGCCCTGGGCGTGCAGGGAGGGAAGCGAGGCATGGAGTGTCTCTGGTGCCTGGCCCTCAACCCCAGGCCTCCCGAGGGACAGGCATGGTCAGCCTGCCAGGGCTGCTCTTTGGGCCCTGCTGCCTTCTTCACACAGCTCAAGGATGCTGAGTTTGTCCCAGTCATCCTCCTCCTGTGACAAGGCAGTAGTCCTGAAGCTGAAGAGGCTTAGCTGTCAGTCAGAGGTGACATGTGAAAGGTGTTTGCTGCTGTTGTCTTGCTCCATGGGAACTTGGCTGATGGAGTCCCTGTTCACAGCTACTTCATGGCACAGCTCTGGATTGAAGCAGTCTTCCCAGTCAGAGAGGTCTTGGCAGCTGCTGACCTCTCCTTGGGATAGCTCTGGTTCTGCCTCACCTTGGCACTCTGGGGAAAGCTCTGTCTGGGTGTGCTATTCCCAGTCTTGATCATCCCCAGCTGGGTTCCCCTCCTCACTTCCTTTCTCTGCCAGGAGTGGGGCTCTGTGTGGGGTTAGGGTTTGTTCCCTTACTTTTCCTCCTTTTTGGAGAATTTTTCCCATTATTATGCTAAGAAACCCTGCCGGGCTGCACCCAAGCTCTTCATGGTTCAATACAAAGGGATGGGCGGGGGCTGTCTCCCTGCTTTTCACTCTCCAGCGGGGTCTGAGGGGAGTCCGGGGACTGCACCCTTCCAGCCCTCACCATCCGAGCATCACGAGCCGGGTTCTCTGCTGCCGGACCCTGCACTGCCATCTCTCCGCTCCAGCCTCCTGTCTCTGAGCACACAGCTGAGCACCAGGACCCGCACGGTGAGAAGGGAGGGGACCTTCCTCCACTCTTCTCCCACCTGGGACACGGAGCTGCAGCTTTGCCCCCCCCGGTCCCACCTGCAGCCTCCGCAGCTCCGTGTGTGTCCTGCCCCACTTTCCACCACCGGGATCAAACGCAGGCAGAGCGTGTCTGCGGCTGAAAGGGGACTGGAACTGAGTTATTTGTTCTGTTTTGTTGTTAATTTTCATAGCTGCTGTTGTTTTTGTGTGTCTGGCTAGATATATTAATAAAGAGCTCTTATTCCTACTCCCATATCTCTGCCTGAGAGTCCCTGATTCAAAAATTGTAATAACCGGGAGGAGTTCCTGTAAGTTTGTAAGGAAAATTAATCCACAAACACCGGAGGTTTATGTCCAAAAAGGAGACAGAGGAGTCCTTTTTTGCTTTATTCGAATAAAGGGAGAGGCCATGGGGCATTCCCCTGGGATCTGTCCAATTTTTGGAGGACGCAGCCTCCTTTTATCCCAATTTCCTGGCCGCTTTTCCCTCTCTCTTTCCCCATTGGCTGAGGTACTTGAGAGGAACAGACTTCCCGGAACTCCTGACACCTGACATTCCCCTCTAATGTATAACCCTTCCTTTTAATTTTTAATTCTTATACAATTCATAGTTTTCCCCCGTTGCTTCTTTCATCGTCCGATATCCAATTTCATTTACCAGCAAATCTCCAATTTGTTTGTAAAGACAAATCTCTTTTCCCATTCATCAATCAGTATAATCCCTCCCACTGTTTCTTTTATCTCTAGGTGCTAACTTTATCTACCATCAAATCTACAGCTTGTCTGCCCAAGATGTACCTGAAGGCCCTTCAATAAATAACAACTGCTTTTTGTTCCCTTAATTTTGTCTGGCCTCTGTATTTAGGTAGTGTCGGAAAAGGCATTAGGTTAATACAATGCTTATTTTTAAAAACTCACTGGCCTATGGAACCGCATGATGCCTTTTCCATAGGAAGAACTGGAAAGCAACCAGCCCAGTTGTGCCAACTTTTACCAGCTCAGGTGTGACTTTGGGGTTGCCAACCACCAGGGACCACCAGAGACCCCCAGGACAGAAGAACGCATGCAGAAAGGGAAGACAAAGTATATTAATGATTTTGGGAGAAATAATTATCATATGTATGCTTATTCCAGGAAAATCAGTGAATATGTATATAAAATGGAGTATAGAAACAGATGCATTTTCTATTATCAGTGAGTGAGCTTGGTGGAGTTATGCCCCACACATCCAAGTAAAAAACTTCTGCTTTCTACATGAAATCAAAGGAGACACTTCCTCAAACATAGAGCTGAAATGCACAAAGAAGAAAATGCTCACAACATGTCACCAAACTGTTTCCAAGCCACCAAAAATCCCTGAAATGTAACCAGATAATTTTATTTAAACAGCAGAATGTGACAGACTCTTATCTTTGTTTTGCAAAGAACAACAAGTACAGTGTGTCCACTTAAGACAATTCTTTCTAGAATAACACATTCCTCAACTTCCCCTGAAGCCGGGATTTTGTACTAAATGCAGACATGATTAAGACTTTTTTTTCCCAACCTGACTTTCATGGCAGTTCACTTGTGCCCTGTGAATCCCACCTTAAAGAGCTTTTGAAGAGATTGCTTTAACTGCAATGACTTTGTGCCTGTAACCAGGAATTATTTTTAATTATTCTTTTAACTATTGCTGCCCTCAGAGTGGGTTTGCCTGAGGAGAACAGAAGCTCAGACATGCGAGTGTGAGCAGTCTGCTTCCCCTGGAGAAATCAGAGCAAACACAGAGCTCACATATGGGATTTGAGGGGTCCCAGTTGGTTGAAAGCTGGCAAATGCTGTCCTGATTGTCAAGGAGGACAAGAAGGACACCAGATACTCCAGGCCAGTCAGTCTCACCTCGATACCTGATAAAATCATGGAAAAGTTTATTCTGTGTAGTATTGAAAAACACTTGGAGGACAATACAGGCATCAGTCAGAGTCAGCATGGCTTCATGAGGGGAAGGTTCTGCTTCTGAAGTCTGATTTCTTTCTACGACAGGGTAAAACCCACTCGGTTGATGCAGGAAAACCAGCAGATGGAATCTTTCTGGATTTCAGCAGAGGTTTTGTTCCTGTGTCTCCCAGAATGCTTCTGGACAAAGTGTCCAGCACACAGCAGGATAAACACATGGCGTGAGCAACTGGCTCAGGGGTCAGGCACTGAGGGTGGCACCACACTGGCAGTGGTCACCAGTGGGTTCTGCAGGACTCCACTGTCAGCCCCAGCTCTTCAACATCTTCAGTAAGGACCTGAACATGGGACTTGAAGGGATAGTCAGTAAATTAACTGATGGCACTAAATTGGGAGGAGCTGTCATCTGCCTGGAGGGCAGAGAAGCTGTGCAGAGAGACCTCACAACTAGAGATGGGCAATCACCAACTGTGTGGAGTTCAACAAGGGCAGTGCCAGATTCTGCCCCTGGGATGGGACACCCCTGCCTTGGTGTATGGACTGGAAGGAGAGGCTGGAGAGCAGCTGCAGGGAGGCACCTGGGGGTCCTAGCCAAGGGCAAGTTGAACATGAGTCAGCAGTGCCCTGGCAGCCCAAAGTGCCACCGTGTCCTGGGGCAGCAGGCCCAGCACCAGCAGCTGGGCCAGGGAGGGGATTGTCACACTCTGCTCTGCACTGGGGTGGCCTCACCTTGAGTGACAACACAACATAGAAAAGACATGAAGCCATTGCACAGTGTCCAGAGGAGGTCACTAGGATGGGGAAGGATCTGCAGGGGCTCTGTGAGGACCAGCTTGGTTTGTTCAGCTGGAGAGGAGGAGACTCAGGTCAGACCTCACTGAGCTCTTCAACATCTTCCCAAGGGGCAGTGCAGGGACCAGCACCAATCTCTTCACTCTCATGAGCAGGGACAGGACTCAAGGAAATGGCTGGAGCTGAGTCAGGGAGGCTTAGGTTGGATATCAGGGAAAAGTTTTTGACCTAGAGGGAGCTTGAGCAATTGAACAGGGTCCCCAGGGAAGCAGTCAGTCCCAGCCCCAAGTCTGTCTTGGGACAAGAAGCATTTGGACAGTGCTCTCAGGCTCATGGTGGAATTGTGGTGTTCTGTGCAGGGACAGGAGTTGGACTCAATGACCCTGATGGAGTCCTTCCAACTCAGCAGATTCTGAGCTTCTCTGAAATTACTTCAACATCCAGCACTCAGCTTTCACTCAAGACTAAAGCTGTTCCAGCCTGGT
The DNA here is from genome assembly GCF_903797595.1 of Erithacus rubecula. Classification (NCBI taxonomy): domain Eukaryota; kingdom Metazoa; phylum Chordata; class Aves; order Passeriformes; family Muscicapidae; genus Erithacus; species Erithacus rubecula. The sequence continues at coordinate 49,391 of NW_027635879.1, forward strand.
GAACTCAGTCATTCCACTCCTCCTAAGTACAGCACCTACAATATCCCTCAACTTCTTTGGATGAACAAAAGAAATAAACTGCATTTAAGTGTCACAGTAACAATTCCCTGCCCTTCCTTACTGGCTGCTTGTAACAGAGGCCATTTACAGGGCTGCTTGGCAGGGGCTGTGGTGTGCCCTGGCCATGGGAGGAGGCAGAACAGGGCATGGGTGCCCCTGTGTGCCTGCCACCCACGAGGGGTGTGGCAGTGACAGAGGACATGTGGCCTGGCCGTGCCACCAGGGGTGCTAGGATGGGGGACAGGTGGCCATGGAGGTGCCACAAAGGATGTGGTGACACCAGGGGACAGGCATCCATGGAGGTCCAACCACGAGGGGGCACATGGACAAAGAGGTACTACCATGACTGTGGTGACACAAGGGCACATGTGGCTATGGAGCAGCCACCATGGGTATGATGACACCAAGGTGGCCATGGAGGTGGCACCACAGGTGTCGTGATGCTCATGGAGGTGCCACCACGAGCATGGCAGGGCCAGGGGACACGTGTCCATGGGTTGCAAATGCTGGCAGGTGTGGCAGTGTGACAGTGACAGGCCAGGTGTGGGGCTAGGCTAGGGTGGCTCCATGCCCACCCCATGGGTGGCCCCACAAGTGCCAAGTCAGTTTGGCCGGGTCCTGGTGCCGGAGCCGCAGGACCTGGCCCGGTGCCACTGTCCCCTGGGGACATGTGGGGACATGGGAGTGACGAGGGGGGGGACAAGGCACTCCAGGTGGCTGTGCCAGGCCAGCACCTCCCACCCCATGCCCCAAAATCCATCACCTCCCAACCATCATCATCATCACCCTAAAAGTCATCGCTTCCCCAAACCATGACCCCAAACCATCCCCATCACCCCCCAGCCATCCTTGTCACCCTGAAATTCATCACCCACCATCATCATCACCACCCACCCATCATCACTCCAAAATTCATCAACCCCACCTATCATCATCACCCACCACCCCCAAAATCATCCTCATCATCCCCCACCCATCATCACCCCCCACCCATTGTAATCACCCCAAAAATCATCACCCCCCCACCCATCACCCCAAAATTTCCCCCACTCTCCCACCCTTGTACCCTCTCACCTGCCCCAGCGACAGCACGTCTACTCCTCCTGCCCACGGAGTGCAGGTACTGCTGAAATTCATGTGGCCTCATCCCCTCACATCCCCGTGGCTTCTTGGGTGCCTTGGAGGGGTGGAAAATGCCCTCTGGAACAGTGACCAGCACATGCTGGCCTTGGGGACACCCCTGTCACCAGTCCTGTTGCTGTCGGTGTCAGAGTGGCTGTAGGAGCGTTTCCAGCCCTGCAGCCACACCCAGCCCAGCTCCCCGGGGATCCCCCATCCCTTTCAGAGTCCTTCTGGGTGTGGCAGTGGTCACAGTGTGCCACTTGCAGGTCTTCGGTAGGGCAGGGGGCTCGGGAGTGTCCGGCGGGGCTTCCACCTCCATGTGTGGTGGGGGGGAGTCCATTTTAGGAGGCCCAGGGGCTGCATTACATGGCAGTGGGATGGAGGGAGTAATTTTGGAAGATCCAGGGGTTGGATTTGGGGGTGGTGGGATGGGGAGAAGAATTTTGGGCTTGGATTTGGGGTCAGTGGAACAGGGGACGCATTTGAGGGGCTGAGTTTGGAATGATGAGATAGAGAAAATAATTTGGAGAGGTCCATGGGGTGGATTCGGGGGCAGTGGGGGTGCACTCCCAGCCTGGCATCCCCACCTTGAAGGGTCCCAATTTGTGGAGTGCCAAATTCTCGAGATGTCCCTGCCCACCCAGGGAAGAGGTCCCCACCCAGTGAGTGTCCACACCAGCCCCCCTGAGGCCCCACCCCTTCTGGTGACAGAGGAACAGAGTGACAGGGTGATGGGTGCTCCCCCAACCCATGCCACGGGCACAGGGGAACTCCCCTCGGGAACATCACTGATCCCCCTTTGTCACCCTCAGGGGCGGGGGCTTGGTGCACAGGACCCCCTCGCTGTGCCATCTCCGAGGTGGCACCTGCACTTTTTGTCACCACCACCCACCAGTTTGTCACCAGTGCCCCAAAGCAGGGCGTGGCCCACATCCTACAGGACAGCAAGTGACAGCATTTTTGGGGTCAGTCCTGGCCACTTCCACCCCTCATCATCCCCCTGAGGATTCTGCGCAACCCCGCACCCACCACATTGCAGATTCATGGCTCTGGTTTCCATCTGGATCAGTGTCCATCCAGAATGGGATCCATGGCTCTGATGTCTATCCAGACCAGCGTCCATCCAGAGTGGGATCCATGGCTCTGGTGTCCATCTGGACCAGTGTCCATCCAGAATGGGATCCATGGCTCTGGTGTCCATCCCTGGCTCCCTGGCCCTGGCTGCTCTTCACTGCAGAGTGGACAAGACCCACATTCAGTCCGAAGATGACACCAAACCCCCTCCCACCAACCTCACCAGGCCACCCAACTGGAGTGCCAGTGTCCCCTGGCAGCCGGGACAGCTCTGAATCTCTTGGAAGTGGAGATCCACAGGCCCGGGGCAGGGACACGAGGGCATCCAGGATGGCGAGCACCAAGTCCCTGTAGTACGGGGGGACAGCTGAGGACACACTGCTGCGGGGATTTGTCCTCCCTAGTCTCCATCCTCTGCTCCTTGTCTGGGCGAGGAAGGACAAGGAGAGGATGGGATTTGCCTTTGTACCAGAGGGAAGGAGATTCCCCCATTGCATCCCCGTCAGCACAGCACACACAGCGGGGCTGTCCTGCAGCCGGGGCCGTGCTGTGCTGGGAGATGGAGCAGGACAGAGGGGGAAAGAGGCAGTGACTTTCTGCTCACCTGCCTCGGGTTCCCGGACCATCTTCATCACGGCTTCGTCTTCCTCCTTCTGCCAAGGTTTGGGAATGGGAAATCCTGGTTTGGGGGGAAAACCAAGGGCTGAGCGTGTTGGGTTCTATGGTCCCTCTGATCAAGTGCTCGGCCCCTTTCAGCCTCAGGGACCCTGAGCCCGCTCATCACCAACCTCCCGCACCCGTCCAGGCTGCCAGGGGTCCCCCGGCTCCGGGATCGCCCCTCCGCGCTCTTCCCGCTCCGGGGCTCCCGCCTTCCCCTCCAGCTCTCCCGGGGACCCCCACAGCCGATACCGCCCCCTCACCACCGGTAAAAAGCGACCCGGCACGATCCACTCAGGGGCATTTCCAGCTCAGCTTTTGGCTCCTGCAAGATCCAAACATCCCCTGCCCTGGAAAAAGCTGTCCCCTAGAGTCCCGCGATGGATTTGTGGCCAGCGTCCCCTCCCCGCTAACCTCCTCTCCCAGGGGAGGGCCGATGCTGCCGTACCCGCTGAGCTGCCGCCTGAGGGGGCGGCCGGGCTACGCGCGAGGTTCTGCGGCTCCTCCTTTCCCCCCCCTCCCCCTCTTTCTGTTCCTGCTTCTGCTCTTGCTTCTCCTGGGTCCCTGCTTTTCCTCCCTCTCCTCCTCTTCCTCCCGCTCCCCCTCTGTACCCCGCTCGGCCCGGGCAGGTGTCGACACCCAAAAGCAGCCGGGCTCTGCTCTGGGAGGTTCCAAAGCGGCCTCGCCCTGCGCGGCGATGGGAATGATAGTGGGAGCACTGGGAGCGGTACTGGGAGCACCGCACACGATCCTGAGAGCCCTGGGAAGGAATTGGGAGCGCTTTCTCCCCCAGCACCGCTCTTACTGGAATCGTTGAGAGCAAGGAGCGCCGGGACGCGGCTACAGGCGGCGGTGGGCGGGGCCAAGCACAAGGGCGTGGTTATGCAAATAAAGGAGCGATCGCGCGCTGTGATTGGTGGGCTCGAGCAGCGCGCGGTTTTCCCGGTCATGTGAGAGCCGAGGGGAGCCAGAGCGATGGCGGCGGCGTCTGGTAGGAGGGAACAGGGACCGGGAGTAGGGACAGGGCCGAGAATACGGCAGAGATACCGGCAACGGGGCCTGGAATGGGGATAGAGACCGGGAAAGGGAGCTGGGATGGGAATATGGAAACAGGACAGGGGGTGTGCAACCAGCAAGCGGAGAGAGAATATGGGATGGGGATAGAGACCGGGAATGGGAGCTGGGATGGGAATATGGGAACAGGACAGGGAGTGTGCAACCAGCAAGCACAGAGAGAATCTGGGATGGGGATCAGTGTTCAGCAGTGCTGCAATGGAGCCCATCAGGGCTGGGAGCTCTGCAGCTGGGCCTGCCCTGGGCTGCTGCGGCCCAGGGCCCACAGGCTGGAGCTGCAGCCTTGCTCCTGGGGCAGAACAGGAGCCTGGGGCAGGCCCGTGGCCCCTGCACGGCCCCAGCAGGAGGGAGGGCTCTGAGCCCAGGGCTGCTGGCAAGATGGGCTGCTGGGGCCAGCTGGGGGCCATGAGCAATGCCCAAAGGAACACGGAATTGGACGGTGAATGTGAAAACAGCAACCAGAGAGAGAATATGGGATGAGGATTAGGAAGATGGGACCAGGATTGGAAATGGGAATACGGGAGTAGAACTGGGAGTGGGAACTATGAAATGGGACAGGGATTATAGAAATGGAAGTATGGGAATGAGAGCAGGAATATGAGAGTAGGAACAGGACAAGGAATATGGACCTGGAAATATGGGAAAGGCAACCAAACAGAATATGGGACAGGGACAGGGAATGAAAGCGGGAATGGGATCCAGACTGGAATGGAAGCAGGATGGGACTGGGAGTGAGGTGATAGGGGAATGGGCAGGGGGACATGGGGACAGTTCCAGGGCAGGGGGTCCTTGATCCACTGTCCCAGAACATCCACCAGGATCTCCCAGTGCAGCTGGAGCTGCTGGGACTGGGGTGCCCAAAGTCCTGTGCAACTCCCCAGTCCCTCCCAGGAGCCCTCAACTCCCTTGGACCAGCATCTCTCTTATCCCTGGGAAGATCCCCCCGTGTCCCCTTCCACATCTTAGTTCAACTTATTTATTTTTACCCCAGTTTTGTGTGTTTGGGAAGGACAAAGAGTAATGCAATGAAAATCGAGAAAGAAAAGGCCATGGGGAGCCAGGAGGATGTGGAGCCCCAGCCAGGTGTCTTCCCAACATGGATCACCTGGGATCACTGGGGCTCTGCCCACTGGGGGTCACTGGGGATCATCCTGCCATGGGGGATGGAGATGGAGCAGTGCAGTGTCTTGGTTTGAAAGACAGGTGTCTGCTAAGGAGGGCAGGAGCCTCTCTTGAAACAGAAAATGTAAACTCCCTCCCTTTAAATTAATGTAACTTCAAAATTAATGAGCTCTCAGGTAAAGATGAGAATTGGAATAGAGGTTCTTTATTGGGAAAATAAAAATAAAAATATAGTAATATAACAAGCAAAACACTGACAGAGTTGTAATGCAACCTGACGCCCTGTTGGTCAGGGTGTTGCTAGCAGTGGGATTAAATGCTGACTACAGCTTTCCTGGAGTGACAGATGTGATTTTGTTGAAACAATGATTTCGGAGTGGGGTGTAGTTTCTTTTTTAAGGTCTAGTGGTGATGAAGATAGACCTGGCCTTCCACTGGGAATTTAGTGGGAAAAGGTTGCTCTGGTGTTTCAAATTTTGGATTTTATTTAGGTAGGATATGCTTGATTCTTCCCCTTGGGAAGAATTGCATAATCTCACAGTGGGATGATGTAATTTGATCAGTCATGCAGTGAGATTTAGTGGCTTATTAACAGGAGATATCTTCATGGGCAAAGGGTGGGTCCTGGAAGAGATAAAGAAAACAGCTCCACCTGGCTTTAACAGCTGGCCTGTTAACAGAGGATATTCCCCCCCCTCCCCCACATCCCATGCCCCCCACAGTTATGAGGGATGAGTCATGGAAAAGATAAGGAACACTGCTCTGCCTGGTTTTAACAGATGGTGGTAGAATATATACTTCTGGTTACATCTTGCATTGCAACCTAAGACATTATCTACTCCTTATTCTATTACCATCTGCATCATACCTTAATTAATACCTTCTTTAAACTGTACTGTATATATAAATACACAATGAGACTTTACACACAGTTCTTGCTTAAGATTAGGTTTTTCTGTTGTACTCAACAGGTTTCTTTATCTTTCTGCATTACCTACTAAGTGTAACCAGGTTCTTGAGCAAAAACAATTTTACAAATGGGTTTGCCTTTGCTTGAGGTTAGACTAATCTAAACAGTCTTAAAATACCTTTTTGTGTACTACAGGGACTTTATCCCTTCCACTGTGTGCAAGGCTTCATACTGGGCAGGACTCACTTGATTGATGGACTTGGGTGTTAACTATTGAGGTTGCTTTTGTTAAGTTCATTTCTCAATTTTTGAAGGCCTCCCCACCAAGTGCCTTTAGGGCAATTTTAAGTAGTCTGTTGTACTGTTCAACTTTCCTGGCAGCTGGAGTATGATAAGGGATATTATATATTTATTCAATATCATGGGTTTTGGCTCAGGGGTTTCTAAGGCTGTTCTTGAAATGGGTCCTGTTTTCTGACTCGATTCTCTCAGGGGTGCTGTGTCTTTATAGGACTTGCTTTTTTGGGCTTCAGATGGTGTTTTGAGTAGTAGTGTGAGGTACAGGGTAGGTTTCTAATGATCTAGTGGTGGCTTCTACAATTGTGAGCACGTAGCACTTGCCTTGGGGGGTTTGAGGCAGTGTGATGTAGTTAATATGCTGGGCTTCTTTATACTTATATTTGGAATACTGCCCCCCATATTAGAGAGGCTTTATCGGCTTGGCCTGCTTGATTTTAGCACATGTCTTACAGTTATAGATAACTTGAGAAATACTGTTTATGGTTAAATCTACTTTTCAGTTTTGTGCCTACTTATAGGTGGCATTTTTGCCTTGATGGCTTGAGGCATTATGGGCCTATTGAGTTAGGAACAACTCTCTCCTATGTTTGTAATTTAAATTTATTTGTGACATCTCTATTTTTGCAGCGTTATCTACTTATTTGTTCTTTTGGTGTTTTTTATTACCTGACTGTTGGCGACATGCCTATCTACAAAATGGAGTTTTATAGATAGTTCCTCTGAGTGGCAATGTTTTTGCACTCATCAGCAGCCTCAATTGGTTTTCCTTTATGTTGCTAGCTGGCATTTTTTTACCTTTCTAGCTAACTCCACAGAGCATTGTTTACTATTCATGATTCAGTATAAAGGTAGAGCTGTGGCCAGTTCTCTCTTTCAGCAGTGTCCAGGGCCATCTGAATGGCTTTGAGTTCAGCAAGTGCACTTGATTCACCTTCTCCTTCAGTAGCTTGTGTGACTCGTCGTGTGGGGCTCCCTGGGGCCACTTTCCACTTGTGGTTCATCTCAACCATGAGACAGAAACTGTCAGTGACAAGAGCACAGCGTGTTTCTTGTGCTGGTAGTTAGTGGTATGGTAGAGCCTTTTTAGTCTGGGTTACTTGTTTCTGCTCCTATTTGTTAGTGAGACTAAAGTTTTAATCTTGTGGCCAGTTTGTAATTATTTTTAAAATTTCAGGGCAATTCAGATTTCCAATACAGGCTCACTGTGTCCACAAGAGTGCAGCACTACTGAGAGAAGGGGGGCTGCAGTACCGGTTTTGTCCAAAAGGGAGTAGAACTACTGGAAGGAGGAGGCTGGCAGTACCTGTTTTGTCCACAATGGGGCAGCACTACTGGGGTGGGAGGGAGCGGTTGCAGTACCGGATTTGTCCAAGAAGGGGCAGCACTACTGAGGGAAGGGGGCTGCAGTACCAGTTTTGTCCAAAAGGGTGCAGCACTATTGAAGTGGGGGGCGGGGGGAGGGGGGATTGGGCGCAGTACCAGTTTTGTGCACAAGGCGGTGGCACTAGTTGAAGGGGGGGGGCTGCAGTACAGGTTTTGTCTACAAGACGGCAGCACTAGCTAGGAGGGGAGGGCAGCAGTAACGGTTTTGTCCACAACGGAGCAGCACTACTGGGGGGGGGGGGGGGGGGGCTGAATTACCAGGTTTTGTTCACAATGGGGCAGCACTACTGGTGGGGGGCACTGTAGTACCAGTTTTATTCACAAGGGGGCAGCATTACTGAAAGGGGGGGCTGAACACTGTTTTTTTCCACAACGCGGCAGAACAACTTGGGGCTTAGGGCTGCAGTACTGATTTTGTCCACAAGGGGGACAACACTACTACTGCAGGGAGCTGCAGTGTAGGTTTTGTCCACAAAGAAGCAGAACTACTTGGGAGGGGGGGGGGGGGGGGGGGACGGGGCTGCAGTGTTGGTTTTGTCCACAAGACGGCAGCTCTACTGGGGGGTGAGCTGCAGTACCTGTTCTTTTTACCAGGAAGCAGCTCTACTGGCGGGGAAGCGGGGGTGGAGGCTGCAGTGTCAGTTTTGTTGTCACGGCAACAGCACTACTGGTGGGGGGGGCTGCAGTTCCTGTGTCCTCCACAAGGGGACAGCACTACTGATGGGAGAACGGCATTACCAGTTTTCTCTACAGGGGGCACAACTGCTGGAAGAAGGGTGTCTGCAGTAATGTTTTTGTTCACAAGGGGGCAACACTAGGTGGGGGGGGGAGGTTCAGTACCAGTTTTGTCCACTAAAAAGCAGCACTACAGGGGTGGGGGCTGAAGTGCCAGTTTTGTCCACAAAGCTGCAGCTCTACCTGGGAAGGCTGCTGTACCGGTTTTGTCCACAAGGGGTCAGCATTACTGAGGTTTGGGCGAGCTCCAGTACTTGTTTTTTCCAATAAAATCAGCTCTACTGGGGGGTGGGTGAGCTGCAGTACCTGTTTTGTCTCCAAGGAAGCAGTGGGGCAAAGGGGATGCTGTAACAGTTTTGTCTACAACGGGGCAGCACTGCTGGTGGGGAGGCTGCAGTACTGGTTTTCTTCCCAAGGGGTCAGCGCTACTGGTGCTGGGAGCTTCAGTGTTTTTGTCCACAAGGGGGCAGCACTAGTGGGGAGAGGGGGCTACAGTACCAGTTTTGTCTGCAGGGGCACAGCACTTGGGGGGGGGGGGGGGGGGCTCCAGTACGGGTTTTGTCCACAAGGTAGCAGCAGTACTGGGGGGGCTGCAGTACCGGTTTTATCCACAAGGAAGCAACAACACGGGAAGGGGGGCTGCAGTACATGTTTTGTCCAAAGGGGTCTGCACTACTGAAAGGTGGGGGCTGAAGTACCGGTTTTGTCCAAAACGGGGCAGCACTACTGAGGGAGGGGGGCTGCAGTACCGGCTTTGGCCACGAGGAAGCAGCACTACTGGGGTTGGGTGGAGGGTTTCCAGTACTGTTTTTTTCCAAGATGAGGCAGAACTAGTGGGCAGGGGGGGCTGCAGTACCTGTTTCATCCACAAGGGAGCAGCGCTACTTGTGGGGGGGGCTGCAGAACTGGTTTGGTTTACAAAGGGGAAGCACTGCTCAATGTGGGGAGGCTGCACTACTGGTTTTGTCGACAAGGGGGCAGCACTAGTGAGGAAGGGGGCTGCAGTACTGGTTCTGTTCACAAGGGGGGCAGCACTGGTGGGGAAGGCCTGCAGCACCGGTTTTATCTACAAGTGAGCAGCGCTACTGAAATGGGGGGGGGCTGCAGTAGCGGTTTGGTGCACAAGGGGACAGCACTACCTGTGGGGAGGGCAGCACTACCGGTTTTTTGCACAAGGGGGCAGCACTACTGATGGGGGGGGGGGCTGCATTACTTGCTTTGTCCACAAGAAAGCAGCACTATTTTGGGGGAGGCGGTAGTACTGGTTTTGTCCATAAGGGAGCGGCAATACTGAGAGTGGGGGTTGCACTATTGGTTTTGTCCACATTGGGACAGCTCTATGTTGGGGGCTGGGGGGGGACTGCAGTACCGGTTTTGCCCAAAACGGGGCAGCACTAGTGTTGGGTGGGGTGCATTACTGGTTTTGTTTACAAGGAAGCCGAACTACTGAAGCGGGGTGCAGCAGTAACGGTTTAGTAAACAAGGGGTCAGCACAACTGAGGGAGGGGAGGCTGCAGTACCGGTTTTGTACACAAGGAAGCATCAATACTGAACTGGAGGCTGCAGTACTGGTTCTGACCAAATGGTGGACACTACTGAAAGGGGGGAGGTGCAGTACCGGTTTAGTTTACAAAGGGTCTGCACAACTAAAAGGGGGGGGGGCTGCAGTACCTGTTTTGTCTACAAGGGGGCAGCACTACTGAGCGGGGGATCTGGGCTTTCAATTTTGTCCTCAAGGGGACAGCTCTACGGGGGAGGTGGGAGGGGCTGCAGTACCACTTTTGCCCAAAACGGGGCAGCACTAGTGGTGGGTGGGGCGAAGTAACGGTTTTCTCCACAAGGAAGCAGCACTACTGGGGGCTTAGGGCTGCAGTACCGGCTTTGTACACAAGGGGGCAGCACTACTGCTGCAGGGGCTGCAGTATAGGTTTTGTCCACAAGGAAGCAGCACTAAGGGGTGGGAGGGGCTGCAGTGTCGTTTTTGTCTACAAGGCAGCAGCTCTACTGGGGGGTGAGCTGCAGTATAGGTTTTGTGCACAAGAAAGCAGCACTACTGGTAGGGGGGGAGAGCTGTAGTGTTGGTTTTGTTTTCATGGGGACAGCACTACTGGTGGGGAAGGATGCAGTACCTGTTGTGTCCACAAGGGGACAGCACTACTTGGGGGGGTGAGCAGCAGTACCTGTTTGGTCCGCAAGGGAGCAGCACTACTGGAAGAGGGAGGGCTGCAGTACTGGTTTTATCAACAAGGAAGCAGCACTACTGGAGAGGGAGCTGCAGTACATGTTTTGTAAAAAGAGGGTTGCACTACTAAAGGTGGGTGGGGGGGAGGGGTGAAGTACCGGTTTAGTCCAAAACGGTGCAGCACTACTGAGGGACGAGGGGCTGCAGTACCGGTTTTGGCCACGAGGAAGCAGCTCTACTGGGTTGGGGTGGAGGGTTTTCAGTACTAGTTTTGTCCAAGAGGGGGCAACAGGAGTGAAAGGGGAGGCTGAAGTACTGGTTTTGTCGACAAAAAAGCAGCACTACTGAGGAAGGGGGGGCTGCAAAACCGGTTTTGCCCAAAAGGGGGCAGCACTAGTGGTGGGTGGGGTGCAGTACCGGTTTTGTTCACAAGGGGTCAGCACTACTGGGGAAAGGGAGGCTGCAGTATCGGTTTTGTCCACAAGGGGCAGCACTACTGAAAGGGGGGGGCTACATTACCGGTTTTGTCCACAACAGGTCAGCACAACTGAAAGAGGAGGTGGGTTGCAGTACCTGTTTTGTCTACAGGGGTGAAGCACTACTGGTGCAGGGGGCTGCAGTATAGGTTTTGTTTACAAGGAAGCAGCACTACTGGAGGGGAGGGGCTGCAGTGTCGGTTTTGACCACAAGGCGGCAGCTGTACTGGGGGGTGAGCTGCAGTGCCTGTTTTGTCCACAAGGAAGAAGCACTGCAGGAAGAGGGGGGGCTGCAGTACTGGTTTTGTCCAGAAGGAACAAGCTTTACTGGAGGGGGCTGCAGTACCTGTTTTGTCTAAAAGAAAGCAGCACAACTGAGGAAGGGTGAGCTGTATTACCGTTTTTGTCCTCAAGGGGTCAGCACTACTGGGGGCAGAGCTGCAGTACCGGTTTTATACACAAGGAAGCAGCACTACTGGACGGGGGCTGCAGTACATGTTTTGTCCACATGGAAGCAGCACTACTGCGGGGGGGAAGGGGGGGCTTCATTACTGTTTTTTTTCAGAAGGAACGAGGTTTTTTTTGAGGGGTGCTGCAGTACCGGTATTGTCCACAAGAAGGCAGCACAACTGAGGGAGGGCGAGCTGTAGTACCAGCTTTTTCCACAAGGTAGCAGCACTAATTGGGGGTTGCTACAGTACCAGTTTTATCCACAGGGAGACAGCACTACTGGAGGGGGGGGGCTGCAGTACATGTTTTGTCCAAAAGGGGGCTGCACTACTGAATGGGGGGACTGAAGTATCTGTTTTGTCCAGAACAGGGCAGCACTACTGAAGGAGGGGTTCTGCAGTACCGGTTTTGGCCACGAGGAAACAGCACTACTGGGGCAGGGAGGAGGGTTTCCAGTACCGGTCTTGTCCAATAGGGGGCAGCAGTAGTGAGGGTGGGGCTGCAGTATCTGTTTTGTCTACAAGGTGGCAGCTCTAATGGTGTGCAGGCTGCAGTACTGGTTTTGTTTACAAGGAGGATGCACTGCTCAATAGTGGGGAGCTGCTGTACCAGTTCTGTTCACAAGGGGGCAGCACTGGTAGGGGAGGTATAGCACTGGTTTTTTCCACAAGGGGGCAGCACTGCTGAAAGCAGTGGGGCTGCAGTACCGGTTTGGTGCACAAGGGGCAGCACTACTGATGGGGGGGGGGGCTGCAGTACCTGTTTTATCCACAAGGAAGCAGCACTACTGTGGGGGGGGCGGCAGTACCGGTTTTGTCCGCAAGGAAGCAGCTCTACTGGGGGGGGGGGGGGGCGGCAGTACTGGTTTTGTCCACAAGGGGGCAGCACTACCTGGGGATGGGGTGGCAGTACCGATTTTGTCCACAAGTGTGCAGCACTACCGGGGGGTGGGCGTGCTGCAATTCCAGTTCTTCCATGAGGATGCAGCACTACTGGCGGGGGAACTGCAGTAGCTGTTTTGTCCACTAAAAACCAGCACTACTGGGGTGGGGGCTGCAGTGCCAGTTTTGTCCACAGAGTGGCAGCTCTACTGGGGAAGGCTGCTGTACTGGTTTGGTCCACAAGGGGGCAGCACTACTGTTGGGTTTGGCTGCAGTACTTTTTTTTTCCACAAGGAAGCAGCACTACTTGGGGGGGGGAGTGCATTAACTGTTTTGTCCAAACGAGGACAGCACTACTTGTTGAGGAGCTGCACTATCAGCTTTGTCCACAAGGGTGCAGCACTAACTGGGGGGGTGGGCTGCAGTACCTTCTTTTTCCACAAGGAAACAGCACTACTGGGTGGAGGGCTGCAGTATCAGCTCTGTTCACTTGGGGGCAGCACTACTGAGGGGTGGGCAAGCTGAAGTGCCAGTTTTGTCCACAAGTGGTCAGCACTACTGGGTGGGTTGCTGCAATACTGATTTTGACCACGAGGAAGCCGCACTACTGGGTGGGGAGGAGGGTTTGCAGTATCTGTTTTGTCCAAGAGGGGGCAGCACTAGTGAGGGGGCGGGCTGCAGTACCGGTTGTGTTCACAAGGGGCAGCACTGCTGGGGGTGGGCTGCAGTACCAGTTTTGTCTACAAGGGAACAGCACTAATGAAATGGGGGAGGGGCTGCAGTACCATTTTGGTGCACAAGGGGGCAGCACTACTGAAGGGGGTGGGCTGCATTACTGTTTTGTCCACAAGGAAGTAGCATTACTTTGGGGGGGGCTGCAGTGCCGGCTTTGTCCACAAGGGTGCAGCACTACCTAGGGTCGGGGCGGCAGTACCTCTTTCATTCACCAGGAGTCAGCTCTACTGGGGGGCTGGGTTTGCAGTACTGGTTTGTTCCAAAAGGGCACAGCACAACTGAAAGTGGGGGGCGGCAGTACCGGTTTTGTCAATAAGGGGGCAGCACTATCTGGTGGTGCGGCGGCAGTACCGATTTTTGCCACAAGGGTTCAGCAATACTGGGTGGGCCGGCTGCACTACCGGTTTTGTCCACAAGAAGACACTTCTATGGAAGGGAGGGGTGGGGGGGAGGCTGCAGTACCGGTTTTGCTGAAAAGGAGGCAGCACTAGTTGTGGGTGGGCTGCAGTACCAGTTTTGTCCTCAAGGAGGCAGCACTATTGAAAGGGGAGTGGTAATACCGGTTTTGTCCACAAGGGGTCAGCACTACTGAGGCGGGGTGGGGGGGCTGCAGTACCGGTTTTGTCAACAAGGCGGCGTCAGCTCAACTGGAAGAGCGGGGGCTGCAGTACCAGTTTTGACCACAAGGGGGCAGAACTATTGGGGGGGGGCTGCAGTGTCGGTTTTGTCCACAAGGCGGAAGCACTACTGGGGGTGAGCTGCAGTACCTCTTTTGTCCACAATGAAGCAGCACCACTGGGAGGGGGGGAGGGGGTGGGCTGCAGTTTCAGTTTTGTTCTCACAGGGGCAGAACTACTGGTGGGGGGGCTGCAGTACCGGTTTTGTCCACAGGGGGGCAGCACTGCTGAAGGGCGGGGGCTGCAGTACTTGTTTGTTCTACAAGGGGGCAGCACTCCTGTGGCAAAGGGGATGCAGTAATGGTTTTCTCTACAATGGGGCAGCACTTCTGGTGGGGGGGTTGCAATACCGGTTTTGTCTACAACGGGGCAGCACTACTGAGGGGGTTGGGGTCTGCAGTACTGGTTTTGTCCACAAGGAGGCAGCACTACTGCACCATTCCAAAGACAAGGCATATCTGTTCTTTTTCACAGGTCTGTAAAGTGTAATTGTACTTCTGAAGCCTTTTCAAGAAGAATGCAATGCACCTCAAGATATGTTTATTAAAAATGTACTTTCCAAATCAAATCCTAGACTGTAATTAGACTAGTTAAGGATGGTGGTCTCACTTCAACTAAGCCCATTTGAAATTTAGAGCATCTCCTCTCACTCTGATGCTGCTCTCCATTTACTCCAGTGTAGAGTCAGCCATTGGCTCTCAGTGGCTTGGCCCAGTCTGTTTGGGAAGAAAGAAACCACAGTGGCAATGTTTCAAAGGATTTACATGTGTTGGTATTCTGCACTGAGTGGAAAAAAAGCAAACTGGCACCTGGAGCAGTGAAATAAGGGGATTTTCTCCTTAATTTTCTTAATGGAGCATGGACTCAGCTGGGGAAACCAGTGGAGTGTGTGTGGAGGGCTGCTCTGCACACCTTGTGCCTCAGTCCCATTTTTCTGTGCCTTCTTACAAAGTAGAATGACAGCAAAAGTAATTTTGTCCATACCCAGAACAGACATAAAATCATCCTTGAAGCTTGGAGCCAAATTGCCACTGTAATGTGAATTTTAAGTATGTTCTGTAAGACTTGTGCTGTCCCTAGCATGACTCACAGTGGGTGTGCAAATCAGTGATGAAAAGTGAGTCTTCAGGTGCTCCTATCTGCTGCTGCTTCTCAAGACTTTGTTGCTATCATTATATTATCATGCACTCAGGAAACCTCAAACTTTTCCCTGGAAATCTAGTGATCAGTTCTTATATTTATCAGGGTAGTCATTGTCTAAGCTAGCAGGGTACTTGCTTGAACTTTAAGGGGCTGACTGTATCTTGATTAGGTGTACTGCAGACTTAATTGTTCACATCTAAAGTGAGCACAGTGACCATCACTCAGCTGCTTTTCTTAGATGTCTCTTACTTTCTTCTCTTCTCTTTGTTTTAATTTTGTTTTCCAAAAGAAATGGTCAAGCTTTCTTAGCAGCTTAGTGGCTAGGAGAGATCTCTGGGATGAAGTTGGGTGAGATGTTCTGTGTTCCAGCTAAGTGCTCTAATTTTTACCGATTTTACTTATTTAGAGGTAAGAGAAAATGAGCTATTTTTCCCCCCCCTTTCCCTCTTTGAACCAGAAAGGGTCTTCTCATCTAAACTGGTTCATACATTCCTTCAGGCAATCCAATTTTTATGGAAAAAAAACTTTCATCAGAAAATCCCTGACTCACTGTCCTCCCTGGAGACCTACATCTACGGGATTTTAGTTTCTTTGCCTTTGATGCATTGACACAAAAAAACCTTTAATAAGCAGAAGTGAACCCACCATTCATCTTTCTCTGCTACTCTCCAATTTGTAAATGAGCAAAGTTTGGTTATACACTTGCATGTGGTAATTATTCTGTAGTCATTAAAACACTGTAGTCTTTCGTGGTTCCAGCAGTGAATCTTTTCCTACTGATTATTGGAAGACTATAAGTGCTAATGACAACTATTAGTTCATTTTGGAATTGTAAATCTTTTATCCTCTGAATCAATAACTTGATTTTCAATTTTGTTTTTTTAAATTTTATTTTTCTGGACATCTTTCTGACACCCATCAGGAAAATTTGATATGAATATAGGTAATTTTTATATTTCAATATTTTTATGTTCCAATATGACTAGGAGGAACATTAAAATGAAGGTTGGTAAGTTCTACCAACCATAAATATAGAAGAGTTCATAGTCTACTGAGAAGGTTTGGTCTGAACAGCTTCTTAGGTCTCATTCCTTTAGCAAAAAACTTGTATCATTTTGTGAATTTAAATATAGTATTGTTGCCATCATTGGTTGGTTGATTGGTTAATTTTTTAATTTGACTATGTGGAAAATAACTGTTAAGAAAAAATATTTTTCTTGCTGTTGTACTCAGTAATGTCACCTGGTTCTAGCCTTCTGAGCAACATGACAAACTAATCTTAATTAATTTAATCTAAATTTTACTTCATAACCGTCTTCCAGGGTTTTCAAACCTATCCAACAACAAAAAAGAGTAGGAAACTTTGGATTTTCATGTATTTGTAAAAAACTGGCACTTTCTATGTAATGCAAATCTTGAGTCTCACAGATAAACTGTAAACTCTTGAAGCAGTGTGTGTCAGGGGTGGGAATTCTTTCAGGGTGACATGAACGAGACTGGCACAAACTGCAGCACATTTTCAATTAACTTATTTTTCTTTCCCCTGAGTTTACAATGCATGCAAAATGCTGATATGGTTCAGACAGCTGTTCTCACAATGCAGTAAAAGCAGGTTTAACATTAAGATTATCCCAGTGCATGATGTGGGGAAGATGAGATTTTTCCCTCTGCTTCCACATTAACCCATTAAGAAATAAGGCAAGTCATTAAAGAATGTATTTTACTAATAAATCACATTTGAAACTGCATGCTATGCAAATGGACAGGCATGAGTGGGACTGAATTTGTTTCTGTAAAAAGACTTGCACACTTTTAAATCACAGGTTTGAAACTGAGGAAAAACTTTTTTTTTTTTAATTATATAAAGGTGATGTAAAATTACACTTATAGTAATGGGGAGAGAGCTTATTTACTCCTAAATTTCATTAATTCACCTCACTGGATATTCTTTCTGTTTGTGGTACCTTACTTGTCATATTGACTCTTTATGTGATATTTAGCAATAGTTTATGAAAAAAATAATTGAGCATCTGCCTATTCTGTTTCATTACTTTCCCCTAAGGCTCTTTTGAGTGCTTTGCAAATCATGCCAATTTCCAGTAACAGTGGAAGTGTTGTGACAACTTCCTGTTGTCTCAAAATCTGTGTTTTGCCCCACACTCATCCTACTCTGAGTCTTTTTAGTACCTGACTGATGTAAGCGTGAACAAAACTTTAACATTCCCCCCTGCATGCTGTTTCTGCTATGGACTGGTGTTCTCTTTCTTTCTGACTCTCCACAAACATTTATTGGTGTTGATGATACACCAAAAGAATTGCTATATTGCACAACTCTCCAAACTAAAGACCAGTGACTTCTTTTTCTTTTTTCTTTTTTTTTTTTCCATCCTTTGGTCAATTAGTATATTAGTCCAGAGAAATGCCAAGCTGCATACAGCTGCTCTATGTTGCATCCAGCTATTAAAGGCATCTATTCATGTGCTTGTCAATTGTGTCATTTTTTCTCTTTGTGTGTTGCCCATGCTACTTCTGGCATCTCCCTTCCTTCCAAACCTTTTCATGCCCAGCAGACAGTTTTTGCAGACCTAATGAGGCAAATGTCATGGCTGTGTTTGAGATATCTCAGTGTCTATTTTAGTCTGGTATATTAAAAGGAAGGCAAGGAAAAGTAGTTTGTGTTGTTCTTGGAGTAGACATTATATTATATTGCAATTAATTGTTGCAAATGTGAGCCTTGCATTAGAAAATGAGCTCTGTATTTGAAAAGCTGAGGTATGTGATGTTTGAACATGCTCACATACAAACTTCTGCTTAGGAGAGATTAATGACAAAGGTGTTCCCATCTGTGCATGTGCAACTGGTCATCAAACACAAATGAAACATGTCAACACACACAAAATGCTCTAGAATTCATCTCTCCTTTTTCCATCATGCTTCCATCTAACTAGCTCTTTAAACAATTCTCTCAGGAAGAAGTGGGTTCTATATGAAACCATGAAGGCTTCAAAAAATTGCAAGGGATGGAGAACAGCAGCTAAACTAGTCTGGTTCATACCAGACACAACCTGCTGGTGTGATTTATCTGCCTTCTTAATCAGGCACTCAGGGAAAAAATAATGATATTCACAATACAATTCTCTAATATGATTTTATTTGTAGTCAAGGAAGAGACAGAAAATACATGAAAAACTTATATTTCAGCTAGTGTTTAAAGTCTTCTTCTCAAATTTGACAGATTTCTCAGTTATGAAATCACAGCAGAGCTGACCAAAAATATCCTTTACCCTATTCCTGGAGTTCTTAAGTAAAATCCTTTGCCAACAGCAGAAAGCATTCTATATTAATTATGCATTGGAAAAAAAATGGTCTTTCACAGAAATTCAGGCTAAGTTAATTTAAATCCAGGCTAAAACAGTGTTCCTGCGTGGATTTTTCTGCACCAATCTGAGCTCCTACTCCTCCTTGGAGGCAAGGGGATGGAAGAATGTGTGTGGGGTAACCAAACATGGAGCATTGTTATCTCACTTGGCCACACCTTGCTCCAGAAACTGGCTGCTGTCACCTGAGAACTTTGTGCCCTGGACCTGAGATGATGATGAAGTCAAATCAGCACACCTGACAAGAAGAAATCCTTCCAGAATATCTTAAAGTTCAGCATTACCTGCCAGTATTTCAATCTGATCTTCACTACAATTGAACAGACAACTTCCATCAATTACACAGTAAGTTGTTTGCCACCTGGGTAAATGACACTTGATAGCTGGCACTGAGTAATCAGGAAGAGTAGGGTTGGTTAAATATCAAAAGTGAGAGACACTCAGACAACTCGCTCTTCAAAATGTGACACTAGGCACCTGTACATTTTGTTGTGATCCACTCCTGGATCCCCTTTACTTTATGGTTTTTGAACAGTAACATATTTACTGGATAGTCACTAAAATGACTTGTGAATAAAGCAGACAGACCTAATACTGTATAGTGACTATTTGTGAAGTTATGCTAAAAAAAATCTTAAAATATCAGTCCCAGTCAGAAACTGAACTCACCTATATCAAAGCAATTTACAGCTATGTATAACTGAATATGTGTGAGAACACAAATGCTCACCCTGCATATGTGTTGACAGAAGTCAAGGATTGTTAATGAAGAATTACCATTTTTTAGCTAAAATATTTAATAACTGTTTTATTGTCAGGCTGAAAAAATACTGATGTGGCAAATCCACTGTTACTGATGTGAAATCTTTCTCCTCCATTCTATTTCTACAAATGTTTACTGTAGTGAACTGGAAGATCCTTTGTCATTTGTGCAACACTGGGCTATTTTTAATTCAATTCATTTATGTCTATATCTGTGTGTAAGGGTGATTAGAATTATTTGAGTCTCCTCACAATTACAATTAAGTAATATGCAGAAAACTCAAATTTCTGACAATTTGATTTCCCAGAAATACATAAGTGAAGTAGAACTTGCCAAACTCAAATGTTGCTTGATTTAGAGCAGTGAGTTTATGCTTTATATGGTTCTTTCAGTGTCTTTTCCTTTTTGTTTTCCAAAACTTAAACAACCTCCTCCCATGAGGCAAAGCTGTTGACATTTCTTCAAGCAATTGCAGACTTTCCAAATTGTTTCTTGACACTGTCAGGGTAATCAGAATAGTATAAATTATAACTACTTTTCAAAGATCTCTGTAACTTGAACTCTTTAATGAGGTCGTGTGATGTTTGGGGCAGTGAGGGAAACTTATGGGGTACCAGACATTGCACAATATTTAAATATCCTTAGTTATATATTCAGTGATTGCAAACACATGGTAATACTTTATTAACTCTTCTGAAATAAGAGAATGTGTTTGTAAAAGGAAAAAAAAAGTATTTCAGTAAAAAAGCTCATACCATAAGACTCATGTACCAGGAAGCAAAATTACTGAAGTGTTTTCAGAAAAGAACACTTACCTCAGTACAATAGATTTTTTTTTTTTTGCATCCTGCACACTTGTTATTGCTGTTAGTGTGTTCTTCCCTTTTATTCAGAAAGACTGATATACTGTAAAATGTAATAGTTTTTACCTGTCTTTTAAGTAAAGCAATAACAGATTGATACCATATCCAAAACAGAAAATATGAATGAGATTCTTTAGCACTAGAACAAACGAAAAATTCCCTTTAGCAAAGTTATTTTTACCAGTTGCTTCAAAAACACTGTGTTAGTAAATTAGGTTATGGAGACGTTGCTGCAACATGGAAAATATCTTTGAACTAGACACAAATACTTATTAAGATGCATTAGAGAGGAACACAGATGCTGCCAGCAGCAGCCATACATTAGCTCTACCTTTTACTTTCCTTTTGAAATGTTGTTTTAATTATCTCAATCTGTTTTCCCTAAGAAATAGAGCAGCCTATGCAATCCACCAAGTTTTGAGAAGACACCAAGAAACCCTTTGTTTTAGAAGCAGGAAGAAATCAGTAATGGAGATCTCTAAATTTGCTTCTATTTTACTTTTTAAAAATGGTTTAAGAATGAGATGCTGGAAGAAAATGTGGCCTGAACAGAACAGTATGGGTTTGTAAATCTTGAAAACAGAGAATCAAAATAGAGAAAAACATACATGTCAATCATTCACCAAAAACTCAAACTAACAAATGGAAAAACTGCAGAAAACTATCCCTCAAGGAATTTTACAGGCATGCCTTTTTAAGAGGGTATGGCAAGGAGAATGTTATGTAATGAAGTATTCAAATTAATTGATGAAGGATTTCAGAGAGAAACTATGCTTGGCAGAAGAAAAAGACTGAAGAGATAGTAAAAGACAAATATGCCAGTTGTCATCAAAATTGAGTCCCTTAATTGAAGAACTGCAGAATAATTTGGATAAATATTCATTTGGTGCCACCTGTAAATGTAAATAAACTGCATCTGTGTTTCAAACCTACTTTTCAACAATGCTATGGAAAAGTTGCCTAGAATTTTGGACACAGGTTTTTTATTTCAATGTAGGACAGATCAGAAAGCCACAAGCTCAGTTAACAGTAAAAGGCACTAACTTTGAATTGAGTAACCTAGAAAACAAAGGAGTTTCCTTCACAGAATTCATCTTTAAAAGGTGCTGTTTGCTTAAACTGACTATTCTGATTAACTTTCACAGGACAACAACACAAGTCTGATGTGTCCTGAGAAGGGATCCTCTGGGTAGCCCCACTGCCCTACTTTCAAGCTACTTTCAAGCTGAGGCTTTGAGAAAAGCAAAGAGAAAAAAAAAAAAAAATAAATAAAGGCAACAGCCTCCAAACAAAGCCAGACATCCAGCTCTACAGAAATTTTGGTTTTATAATTTTTTAAAAAAGCACCTCAAGTACTTAGCTGTGAAATTTTTATTCCCCTGGAAGATATTATTCTTCTGATTCCTTTGTCAATATAAATGGTTAGAACTAAATAAAGCTGTCAGCATTTGAGAATAGACAGTAGAACAGTAAAGTCAAACAGCTGAAACATTCTCTATGTACCAGTGTACACATTCATTTTGTGGATGTGGGTGTTACAGGTCTTTATAGTCTATTGATGTTGCAAATGTAAGGAGAAACAGGAGATGTATGATTCAGTTATTCACTATTGGTTCCAAAAGAGTAAACAGATTTAAAAAAAAAAAACTTAATGTTATATACTTTTTGTTCAAGGGAAGCAAAATCTGAGAACTTCTGTGATGAGGGCATATTAGAAGGTAAAATGGATGAAACAAATTTTGTCACAACACATTGTTTTTGTAGATAGACATGTCATACTTAAATTCTCATAGAAATGCAAATATCTTGAATTCTTGCTGTGTCTGCCAAGGACTGGATAGCCATTATGACTGATTTTGGGTGGTTTTCATGCCATAGAACAACTAAGGTAATATTAAGAGAATATTAATATAGGCCATGTTAAAAGACAAAAATTATTCTTTAGGAACATGCCATTCCTTGTAATTCAGTTTTCTTAGGTATCACTGAAATTTAGAGATGCTAATAAGATATATACTTTTCTAAAGGCTGAGAGTTTAATATAGGTATACTTAATACAGAAACAAAATGAATCAGACAGCCACCCATGCAGAAGCTCAGCTGGGATGGACTGTGCCTCTTGCTTGTCACTTTTCCTGGCCTGGCTGTGTGCACAGGGACATGGTGAGTGCTGTGCTGGGGAGTCCAAGGTACTGAGGTTCCAGGGGAAGTGCAAGCCATGGAGAGTCTGTGTCATCATATTCTGGTCATTTTAAGCAAAGGACCCCTAGTTGTTTCTTTCCATCATTCACATGTGGTTGGCCTTCCAGGAAAGGAGAGCTGGTGTGTACATGAAGAAAAGGAGCTTTGTGGGCTCCCAGGAAGGGAAAGAGGAGTTGAAATGTGATATTTAAATAAACTTTTAAAAGTGCACATTTGTGCTTGGAAGTGAAAAGGTAACAGATGTGCCAATTTGATCAAGGCTGTTCATCTATAAATGGAGCTGTTTCCAGATGACAGCAGGCATTAGCAGGATAACAGGGATGGGGCATCAGTGCCTATCCTGGAGTTTGCACTGGTTCATTCCAGGAGAGTCTCAGGGCACTGACAGGAGTGCTAGGGCAGGGATGGTGGTGCTGGGATCACAGGAGGAGCAGACCCATGAGTATTTGGGTATAGGAGTCAGTTTGGTGACATCAGTTTTGTTTATAGAATAGAAGTCTCCTTCCCTTCCTGGGAAGTGGCTCACTGGCATTTGCTACTTTATCACAGGTATTGCAATATCATCTTATACCTTCAAACTTCAAGAAATAAAAAGCAGTGAGTGAGTTCCACACCCCACCGTTTGGATTTTTTAACTGAATGAGATCTTAAAACTATACCTGGTGAGGAATATAAAAATATTTAGCCATTAGAAGTGTATTGACTTTCATAAAATAAGATGTTGAAAACTAATTACCTAATTCTATGTTTGAAATAGCTACATTATTTTGCAAATATTATTATCTTTTCTAATCTTCATCCTAAATACATATATATATATTCAGCTTACATTTTATTCTGATAAGGATTCTGAGAAATTAAGCACCCCTTTGGGGCTTTACTTCTTTTTTGGATTCACTGTTTGTAGGTGACAGAATTTACCAGAATTACAGAGCCAATAAAAATTATCACTGGCGTGAAGAATTTACCTGAGATGTTTCTCCTTCTTGTTGGCCAGGTAAGGCATGTTCATAATGATCTCCCCTCCAAAAAAAAGTCTCTGCTCAACTCAAATTACTGATAGATATCCCTCTCCACTCCCCTTATTTCTAAAGCTTTATTTTGACATATGGTATTGCTTTTAATTTTGGCACTCAGGCTTGTTGCACAAATGGAAATGAAGACCTAAGAAGTGACCATCATTTTTAGAAAGATAAGTGAGAAGTGCTTTTGATTTTAGGCTATTTAAGTACCTAGCATATGTTGCAGCTTATTTTATGAGAAATATTGGGAAAATAAAGCAAGCATTTCTTGGGGTATTTTTTGTTTTTGTTTTTATTCTCCTTCTCTCCCACATATTCTAGTGGATCTTTATTAAATTTAAAAATACAAAATCTTAAGGAAGTTTTATTCCTATAACTTCTAGACTTTATTTGCCTAGATGTGATTAAGAATTATTAGTAAAATGTTCAAAATATCAGTCTTTCACATACAAGCACATTTAAAAATAGCTCTCCTTTCTTTTGTGCTCTTGCAGACATAGGGAACTGAATTAATTCAGACATTGGTTCCTTAAGCATTTGCAGTTTGAGTTATTTGGGATGTTCAATGCATGACCAAATTTTGGAGTATTAAATGCTTACAAGGCATTCAAAGTATCAAGAAATATGGTTCTCAATACTCAACACAGTACCAAGCATCTCCAGGAACAATTTCACTATGTAATAAACCCAGCGTGTTCATTTGCCTTCCTGAGGCATTGTTGATGAAGGATTTGATTTAATTGCAAAGCACTAGTACTTTACCTGAACAGTTAGGTGTTTTAAAGTTGGCTAATTATTGCTTCAATGAGGATGAGGATTTTTGCATCACCTCTTCCCCCATGGCAACCCACCTAAACCCACAGGCTGTGTAGGTCTCTGCTTCTGCATTTCTGCAGTACACTGCAGCCAGTGAAATCCCAGAGAAGCAATCTGGAGTTCAGCTCCAGAAAGTGCTTCCAAATGAGCTGGAATAGTCTGAGAAACAAAACAAACATAGGTAGATTTCCAGGTGAGAACTGAGATGATGATGATGATGATGATAATATACTAAAACTGGACACTATTCCTGTAACACTCCAGCCAATCAATCAGAATTGCTCCAAAAACTGCCTTCAGAAGAGACAGCCAAGGTGACTCTAGATATTGAATTAATGACTGAAAGAGACATCTCTGCAGTTTTACATATGCATTTATGACCTCAAGGTAGAATTTGGAAACGGTCAGGGTAACACCTGGGTCTCTCCTGGAGACCCCAGCTGATGACTGTGTTCAAAATATGGCCATGAGCTGATTTCTCCAGCAATTTTATTGTGAAGTTCTGCTAGGGACCTAACCTGCTTGGAAACAGCACAGGAGTTAAAGGACTTTGATTGGAGTGGGAGACCTGGCTTGAAACTGGGAGTGTTTAAATGTCAGTCTCCTAGGGGTGCACCAATAAACATCATCCACAGGGTAAAAGAAAAGGGAATTTCCTCTCTTTTTTTGCTACTGAGGAGATGAGAATGAAAGATTAATGTGGCCAGATGGAAAGCAGCTATTATTTCTGGTTCCTCTTAAGTGAATTTCTTTTGCATTTTAATATTAAGCAACTATTGGAATAAAAAAAGACTTTGAAAAAAATATAAAAAGTAAGGTTTTAATGTACTTGCCTCTAGTTGATCTCCAGAGGATGATTTTTTCATCTATACATTGGTTCATTCTGATGATATGTCAGTCATTCTGTTGCATACAAGAAGCATGATTTTACATATGGCTTCTGTATTCTCAGAGAGAACAGTTATTTGCTTTCCTTCAGGGTGTTTTCATACCAAAAATCTTATTCTAAATTGTAAAAATGTATCATGTATATATATGAGATACGATATTTACCAAGCAAATCAAGCAAATACTTTTTTTCCTTTTTTCTTATCTTCTACATTAAAAAAACTCAAAAAAAAAATCTTAAGTATTGAATTGCAAAAGGTAAGTACAAAATAGTTTCTATAATGAATGTGATAAATTTTCAACACATGCTAAATATTGCAAATACAGAGGGATAAGCTAAAAAAAAACAAACCCAAAGACATGAGAATGAGAAAGAGGAGTTTTGATTTCATCAAAGCTTTTGGAATCTCAAATGTAACAGTCTCCTTTTTTCCCCAAAGTCCATCCTGTTTTTCTCAGTGCCATAGGAGCATCCCTTTCAAAGCCTGTGGTCCATTTTTAATACTTGTCATAGTTCCAAGTTTTAACTTGAGAAATACGATGTGTTTAGAGATTTTAAATAGCCAAATTAGTAAGCTGATAAATTTAAAGCAAATTGATTGGAGGTATGTACAGCAACCATCCACAAAATTCCTCTGTCGGCTGCAAGACTATATATTGCAAAACTTGCTGACAAAAAGGGAAACAGAAACTGTCAATACATATTGGGTGGACTTTCCCCTCCCACCCCCACTCGTCAGACTTTATTTACAGAGTCCCCTCACACTCACAGCTTGATAACAAAAAGAGTTAGTGTGGTGTGCTGGGTGACAGGTGACCTTGTGATGGAGGTGTCTGCCTTGCTATTGCTGTTCCATTTTTAAGCCAAAAGCAGCAAAATTGTGCAATTTGGAACCTGAGAGTGTGCAAATGGCTAGAAACTCAGTTCAAAAGCCTGGCTTTCAGCTCACCATGAAAGAAGGCAATTCATCAGGAATCATGCATAGTCAAGCCACTTTTAAAGGTGTTGCCTTCAGCGTGATTCAGCACTGACTTTGCTTAAAGGGAGAAGCTCCTGTAGGATGATGAACAATTGTTTCCTTCTCTGGGGGAGAGGAAAGCTGGTGGATCGAAAAATGGAGTTCTGGATACTGTAAGACTTGGTTGGGTAAAGTAAAAGGAAAAAGACCCCCTATAGATACAAGCTATTTTCAGCACACTCCTGGGATGCAGGTATGTGATCTGCCACTGGGTTTTCCCAGCTGTTACTGTTCAGTTGTCTGTGTTTTAACAGAAGCATTCCCTGTTACCTCCAGGTAACTTTGGAGTAACACGCTGTAGGATGGACACTTGCCAAGATACTGCACCACAGTGGATAATGCAGACCAGGGAAAGAGCCAAGGGTGTTGTGTTTTTTTCACATCACTAAGTGGAGACACATTTAAGCCAACCTCTTGCTTTAAAATCAGTCCTTTTCAGAGAGGACTCTCTTATTAGTGAAACAGTAACTTTTCAAACAAAACAACAAACCTCATTATTTAAATTCTCTCCAGAGGACTTGGTCCAGCTCTTTGTTCTCTCCCAATTATGATTTGACTTAAAGCTCAGTAACTGATTTGCTTGAGCATCTTGTAATGTTCTTAGTGCAACAGAACTCCAGTTTTCAAAATTAAATATCTAGGGCCTAGCTATGTTGCTGCCAAAGGAAGTTTTATTCCTAAAGAGTTGTCCAGACTGTCCTCATAGCACCAACACAGAGGGGTCTCCAAAGGTCATCTGAGCCAGAGGATGCTTTGGTTGCTAAAACCTTCCAGGACAATCCCTCTTGTGGCTAAAGCAGATTTACACATTTGCAATAGTGAGGTGCAACTCTGAACCTGTTTTAAAATATATAAGGACTACTAGAGTACAGTTTTGTACAATGCCAATTATTTTTGAGTGATGTGATCAATCTGATATTTTGAACTAAATAAGTTTATGAAAAAAGCATATCAATTTGTGCAATAGGAGAGCTTGAGGAGTATTGATTGAAATAAAAAGAAAAAGTTCACCAAATACAAATGTACAGTTAGAAATGTGGGTATATTGCTGTTTTATTAAATATATTAACTATAATTAAAATAACAACTCTTGCATCTCTGGGGGTAATGATTTGAGGAGTGATTCTCTTAAAAGCTTTATTTTCCCGTGCTGGTTGAAAGTGTGAAAAATCATTGGCATCTTTTTTACAATTCAATAATAATAAACCTAAAGATTGTAGTGAGTTGCTAAACTGCACCATGGGAAGTGGGAATTATTCTTTTTTGATAATGATGAAAACAACGTAGGTTTGGTTTTGTTTTTGTTTTTTTCTGTTGTGTTAAAAGCGTGTATTCATTTTACACTTGCAAATAATCAAAGCTGTATCTTTAAAGATGACTATGGAAAAATAGAGAGAAAGGGCTCTGGTAAAAAGTAGCTAAGTTGGACAGCACAATACTTCTCACCTACCTGAGCATTTTTTTTTAATTGGTAAGAGCATTTTAATTCATTTACTAGTGTCAGCCATGCTATGCTTTGATTTTATCAATGTATCCTTCAGCAAAAAAGTTCAATTATATTTTCAACATCATGAAAAATCAGCTCTGACTCACAGCTCACCACAGATTCCAAACAGGAGGCAAAGACCCAGTTTTCCTTTCAGAACTTCTCACATATCTATGACCTTTCTGTGGGCAGCTTCAGAAAATGGGGGGAAAGCCATTCCAAAGAACAGTACCAAGGTAATCACACAGCACTACGGACTTTCTCCTGGCATGAGATTCTTAATAAATTATGAGAAATAACACAGAAGCCATTTCTGTCCACAGAACAGATTTAATAGGTTTTTGTTTCAAGAACAATTAGAGGATGCTTAAAATTTATTGTGCAGAAAGCTACATTAGGTCCTCAAATTTGAGTAATCAATATCCCCACAATCTAAACTGTGGAATTACTATTTCCCCAAAGAGAAACTTTTTGGGATTTGCAACTCATCTCAAAACCTCAGGAAAACGAAATCAGCAGAATTTCCCTAATTCAATGGAATTCCAATTGTGTTCTATGACCCTTCAAATACTCATGAAAACAGACTTGTTTTCACTAGAACAGCTGTGACTGAAAATCTGGGGTAAAACCTCTAAGAAATGGCAATATACATGAATGTTCCTTTCCACAGCAGCCACAAGCAAACAAGGAGTGGCACTCGTTGGCACAGCCTCTTGTCCACATACAGGAGAGTGGCCAAGGCAGTGCCAGCCGTCTCAGAGATGGGCAAGGACAAGAAAGGGTTTGAAGCTGTGCCAAGAGAGGTGTACACTGGACATTAGGAAGAACTGCTGCCCAGAAAGGGGCATGAGATATGGGAATGGTGTGCCCCAGGGGGCACTGGTGCAGTCACCGTTGCAGTAGGTGTTCAAGGTAAGCCTGGCCATAGCACTCCAGGCTCAGATCTGCTTGCCGTGGTAACCATGGATCACAGGCTGGAGTTGATCTCTCAGAACTCTTCCAAGCCAGTGCTTGGATTCTGTGACATCACAGCCTCTGGGGCAGCATGGTGCCTGGCAACTGTCCCCAGCCACCGCCGTGCCCCACAGCCTGGGCACACCTCGGCGAGGACAGACGTTCCGAGCGTGTGTGCTGGTGGCAGCTTCACCAGAGCACCATGGCCGACCCTGTCCCATGGCTCTTCAACTTGTATCTGCTGCTGCTCCTGGGCCATCGTCCCGACCCAACCATCCATCCTGGGTCGGGCACGGTCCTGTATGTGCAGGAGCCGGAGCAGCAGAACAGGGACCCTGAGCCGACCACCCCATGCATGGATATATCGTGGCAGTCCTGGACGTGCCTGCTGGTGCAGCTGCTGGCCACAGGCACTGTCCTGGGATGGCGCCGCTACCGAGGGCGCTGGAGACGCTGGAGAAGGGTGAGGGATGGGGGGTCAGGCAGGAAGGATGGGCTTGGAGCTCTTGGGCAGCCCTTTGGCCAAGGCCCCATGGCAGAGTGGAGCTGAGCCTCTGGCTGGGAATCAGGCCAGGGCTGAGCTCAGGGACAGCCCCAGGCAGAGGCAGCCAGAGCTCTGCTTGCTGCAGCCTGGCCAGGCCTGGCTCTCTTGCTCAGAGGCCAAAGGCAGCCCAGAGAGGGGCCCTGCTCTGCCCCTCTGCCCCTTCCATCGGGATCCCTGTGCTTTGCCTTGCAGAATCGGCGCCAGAGGCCCCGCAGCAGCAGCCCAGGACAAGGTTGTTCCTCAGAGCTGGTCCAGCTGCTGAGGAACAACCACACCCTGCTGCAGGAGTTCCTGGAACGCTGCTCCCAGCAGAGGGCCCAGAACAGCAGAGCAGCACAGGGGGCCAGCCGCAGCAGGAGGAGCAGGAGGAGATCCTAAATCTCGCCCAGCGCTGACCTCCAGCTCCAGCACGGCGCACAGAGCACAGCAGGGAATGGGTGACCCGTGCCAGCCCGGGCACGGCGACATTCCCCATCGTAGGCTTTAGAGACCCCCCATCCTTACCTGTAGCAACCCCCACCACCTTTTCCACCTTCCCCTTAGTGTTCCTGTTCTACATGTTCAAGTTAGCCATAAGATTGTTACCCCATAGTCCCCCGTAGTGTAGATTTTTAGAGTAGTAAAGTTAATAAAGTTCATGTTCTCTGCACATCCTGTGTTGTTTGCTTGATATTCCATCCAAGAGGGGACACAGAGGGATGGGTTTGAGCAGGAGCTCCAGACTGCCTGCAATGGAGAGCCTGAGTGCAGCAGCAGCATTTGCAGGAGTGCAAATGGAGGGCAGCTGGAAAGAAGATGGTGGGCAGTATTCTCCTGCCTCCATCTTCCAAGGAAGAGTCAAGTCAATCCCTGTCTGCGCTCTGCTGGGGGGGGTCCCTAAAGGCTCCAGGAGGTGTCTGGGTGGCTCCAAAAGGGGCTTGCAGGACCCTGGGGCACCAGGGAAGGAACAGCATCATCCCAGGAATGCTGTGAGAGATTCCCCAGAGCGGCCCAACCTGGGGCCCGGGCAAGGGATGGATTCAGGCAGGCAAATACATCCAGGGGCTGCCTGGGCTATGGCAGTGAGGCCCAGCCCTGTTTCATATCTTTCTGCTCTTCATTTGTATTTAGTCCTTTGTATTTATCCTCATGACCCTCACAATGGGATTAGATTTCACTTTCTTACAAGGCAAAACCTTAGTTATTTTATTTCCACTAAACAACCATGTGTATTACCAGCTTAAATGACTTCTCTCTGACTTACTCTGCATCTTGCTCCTTTACAGCAAGATGCATCAAGCACCTCTGTTAAAGTACAGATGCCTCCCTGGAAAGAGGACAATCTTGCTATTTTCTGAAGAATCTTAACTTTGATGATGTACCAAATTTTACAAATCCAAGAGGAAAAAAGCCTACAGATCAGTTTTACAATTTCAAAAGCTGATTCCTCAACTCTTGCACACCAGTTTCCTTATTGGCAACGTTCAGCAGTGATACCAAACAAGCACAGAAAACAAATGGGAGAAGAAATGCAGACAGCCATACAACCAACTGCCAGCACAAGAAACACGCTGTGCTCTTGTCACTGACAGTTTCTGTCTCATGGTTGAGATGAACCAGAAGTGGAAAGTGGCCGCAGGGAGCCCCACACGACGAGTCACACAAGCTACTGAAGGAGAAGGTGAATCAAGTGCACTTGCTGAACTCAAAGCCATTCATCTGGCCCTGGACACTGCTGAAACAGAGAACTGGCCAAAGCTCTACCCTTACACTGAATCATAAATAGTAACCAATGCTCTGTGGAGTGAGCTAGAAAGGTAAAAAAAGGCCAGCTAGCAACATAAAGGAAAACCAATTGAGGCTGCTGATGAATGCAAAAACATTGCCACTCAGACAAACTATCTGTAAAAGTCCATCATGTAGATGACCATGACACCAAAAGTCAGGCTAATAAAGAACACTGAAACAAGGAGCAAGTAGATCGAACTGCAAAAATAGAGATGTCACAAATAAATTTAAATTAGCAACATAAGGGAGAGTTGTTCCTAGCTCAATAGGCTCATACTGCCTCAAGCCATCAAGGCAAAAATGCCACCTATAAGTAGGCACAAAACTGAAAAGCAGGTTTAACTATAAATTGCATTTCTCAAGTTATTCATAACTGTAAGACAGGTGCTAAAATCAAGCAAGCCAAGCCCATAAAGCCTCTCTAATATGGGGGGCAGTATTCCAAATATAAGTATAAAGAAGCCCAGCAAATGAACTACATCACACTGCCTCAAACCCCCCAAGGCAAGTGCTACGTGATCACAATTGTAGAAGCCACCACTAGATCATTAGAAACCCACCCTGTACCTCACACTACTACTCAAAACACCGTCTGAAGCCCAAAAAAGCAAGTCCTATAAAGACACAGCACCCCGGAGGGAATCATCAGACAACAGGACCCATTTCAAGAACAGCCTTAGAAACACCTCAGCCAAAAACCAGGATATTGAATAAATAGATCATATCCCTTATCACACACCAGCTGCCAGGAAAGTTGAACTGTACAACAGACTACTTGAAACTACCCTAAAGGCACTTGGCAGGGAAACATCCAAAAATTGAGAAATGAACATAACAGAAGCCACCTAAACAGTCAACACCTGAGAGTCCATCACTCAAGCAAGTCCTGCCCAGTCTGAAGCCTTGCACACAGTGGATGGGGATAAAGTCCCTATAGTACACATAAAAGGTATTTTTAGACTGTTTAGATTAGGCCCACCTCAAACAAAGGCAAACCAATCCGTACAATTGTTTTTGCTCAAAAACCTAGTTACACTTAGTAGGTAATGCAGAAAGATAAAGAAACCCATTGAGTACCACAGAAAAACCTAATCTGAAGTGAGAACTGTGTGTAAAGTTTCACTGTGGATAAAAATATATAGCAGAGTTGAAAAAAGGTATTAATTAAGGTAGGATGCAGATGGTAATAGAATAAGGAGTAGATCATCTCTTAAGTTGCAATGCAAGATGCAAGCAGAAGTATACATTCTATCAGCATCTGCTGAAACCAGGTGGAGCAGGGCTCCTTATCTCTTCCATGACCCATCCCTCACAACTCCTCCCCACAAGGAGTTATACCTTATGGGAGATGCCCCAGCCAAGGAGAAAAGCCAAGTATTTCCAGACTAAATAAAACCTGAAATTTGAAACATCAGAGTAGCCTTTCCCACTAAATTCCCAGAAGAAGACCAGGCCTATCTTCATGACCACCAGATGTTAAAAAAGTAACTACACTCTTCTCCAAAATCATTGCTTCAACAAAACCACATCTGTCCCTCCAAGAAAACTACAGGTACCATTATTCAGACTGTAACCAACACCCTGAGCAACAGGGTTACAGGCTGCATTCTGACCTTGCCAGTGTTTTGGTCCTTATATTACTATACTTTTATTTTCATTTTCCCAGTGAAAAACTGCTAATTCTAAATCCCATATCTTTGCCAGAGAGCTCCTTAATTTCCAAGTCATATTAATTTAGAGGGAGGGAGTTTACATTTTCCGTTTCAAGAGAAGCTCCAGAGCTCCTCAGCAGACACCTGTCTGTCAAACCAAGACAGTGCCCTGCTGCAGCTCCATCCCCATGGCAGGATCCGCGCTGGATGATCCCCAGGGACCCCCGGTGGGCAGAGCCCCCCTGAGCCCTGGTGCTGCTGATCCGTGTTGGGAAGACACCTGGCTGGGGGCTGCACACCCTCCCCGTGGCCTGGATTTTCTCTGCATTTCTCTTTGTCCTTCCCAAACACCCAAAACCAGGGTAAAAATAGAGATGTTAAATAACGACCTGCTTGGGGACACGGGGGGATCTTCCAGGGGATGCGGGGGACGCTCGGTTCCAGGGATTTGAGGGGTCCTGGGAGGGACCTGGGGGTTTCTCAGGGCGTTGGGCACCCCAGTTCCAGCGGCTCTGGCTGCGCTGGGAGAGGAGGAGGAGCGGGAGGAAGAGGAGGAGCGGGAAGAGACGGAAGAGAAGCAGCGGGAGGAAGAGGAGGGACACAGGAGGAGCGGCAGGAAGAGGAGGAGCGGTTTTGGAACCACGCGCTTCTCCTGCCGGCTCACTGAGGTCGCAGCTTCCCCGAGTCCGGTAGAATCGCCTCCCAAAATCCCGCAGGTGAGTGGGGAGGGGGAGCTCGCCCCAAATCCATCATGAGGAGCTCCGGGAGGGTTTTATTTTGCGGTCCAGGGGATGTTTGGATCTTGCAGGAGCCCAAAGCCAAGCCGGAAATGGCCCTGGCGGGATCTTGGTGGTTCCTCGGCTCTGGGGATCTCCGGCAGAGCCGGGGATGGAAGGCA